>NW_017307581.1:147854-159617 GCF_000935625.1 Nanorana parkeri | reverse complement strand
TATATATATATATAATATATACTCTAAATAAGTAAAAAGTATTTACGTAAATAATGAAGGAAATATATATAGCACGTGGCCAGACTAAAAACCTTGTACTTTGCTGGTCATTATATCTATTTAAATCTTACCATGAGGTTTACAGAAAGAAACCTATTGGCTGAACTAATAAGCACTACAACATTTGGGTTGCTGACAGTTCATGCTTTTGGCTCGTTACAGTGACAGTGATGCAATACATACAAGATTTTAGATATGTGTATTTTTCACAAGAGGATATAATTTACTGTTCAGTATGTTGTTCCCAAACCAACATCTATTATTAGCCTACTCTACTGTCAGGAGAGGGGGATGAATTACAATTATTTTTCAGCTCATCAGTTATAAGAAACAAACTTAAAGATTTAACTTTTGAGCAATGAATATTCCTGTCATTGACTTCAGGCATAAATCTTCAAATAGGATGAAATATTTGCCTTGTCAGGCAAAGCCATTGTGGTATCTGAAAGACGGAGTCACTCTTTTTCTTAATGGATACATGTTATTATGATCAATGCTCAATGCACAGAACTGGAGTCTCAAAGTACCACAGTACAGTCTTTGCATCACATGAAGATAAAAAAGAAAGGAAAGGGGAGAACTAAAAAAAAACACCAACAACGCATATACCTACGTTACATTGTACACACCCTGTTAGGCTGAAAATGTTACACAGGTACCATGAAGCCAGGAAAACTTTATAAAGCATGGGTCAATTTATCTTTATGGGGAAAAAACATTTGTCATAACGGTTTAGAAACCCTGTGTTTTAAAAAGAATCTGTAATATGAACTTTAATACTTTAACTGTAAAATCCAAATTTGTAATGCTATATTTCTTTATTTAGATGTTGTGCTGGTATAATAGGCAACACTTCAACCATATCTAGGTCATTGTCAAGTACTTCAGAACTAATTTGGACTGAAGTCCAAGCTCTGTGTTTGAAGCTTATAAGGCTTTATCTTAATAACGATCTGGCTGCGTTCCTCCTGTCAGGGACAGGTACAAACATTCCCTTTTAATACACCCCCTGAATGCAGCTAAAATGTGTATTCCTGTGCTCTGGAAGGAAACTGTGGACCCCTCAGTTGCCATTTAGATCTCAAAAGGTTGTGAAATAGAAAAGACGGAGTGCCTTACGGCATCCTTGGGACACTAGGAGGCTAAATTTAACAAGACATGGTTCTATTGGCATGAGTTCACTTTTACCTCTGATTTTTCGGCTGCCCTACAGTCAAGAGTTCCCTCATTGGTTTTAGACGAAGAGGTTCCCTTGAGCTCCTAGGGGGTTGGGGACCTCTAGACTGCTGGATTTACCTTTTTCTCCGTTCCTACATCCTTTTCTTTCCTTTCCTCAGTTCCCCTTCCTGCTTGACTTTCCCTGTTGTCTTTCCTTATATCTCCTCATCTCTTTGTTTCTGTTTCCTAAATCTCCATCAATTTTTCCTTTTTCACTTACTGTCTCACCTTGATAAAAGTGGCTACTGGTTGCTCTATCTAAGCCACTATTGACTGTATTGTTTTCTAGAAAAAGTTAAAAAATCCAAATTTTTGGTTGGAGATGGCGAAATTGTAAAACAATTTAATAAACCCTCTCCTGATTCTTCAGGTTCATTTAAGTACACTTACTGAAACTTTTCTCGATGCTGTTTATACATTTTTGGAATGCAAAAATTACTGTTTATGTATTTCTTCTGCTTTAAATAAAGCAGAAGAAAAAAAAAGTATTTTAGAACTCAGTTCTGAGATATGTCTGGGTTTTATATGCACTTTATAGGTGAAGAACAGGTTCACTTTGGTTGCACCATAACAATAACCTATGAGATGCCATTGCAGGTCTGCTATGTTTTTGAGTTTTACCTGCGTAATAAGCAGCTGTGAACATAGAACAGTAGTTGCCATTCTCTGACTCCTTAGCCACATAGTCTAAGGACTATAAAATTGAACTTATTCAACTTCACCACATCTGATGTCACTGCTCAAGTACTAGGGGATTGAGGGCTGTCATTGTCTGATCCCCAGGGACAGCACCAGTTCTGGAGCAGGCAAGTCATTTTAAGTGAAGCAAAAAACCATTTATATTTATAGGGAACTTATCTGATATAGAATGAACTGAGGTCATATGATTACATGTCTTGTGGATCATGTTCTATTGTGTGGTGGATTAAAGGGCATTTTGTGTTTCAGGATTATCTTTGTCAAAACAGCATGATTTTAAAATGTGTTAGATGTAACCATATAGGAAATGTAGCCATATTGATATGGGACAGGTTTTTAAAAAAATTCACATTTTCCACATAAATAAATATCAGTATCTGAAATTATATTTTTGATTGTAGCACTCAGTAACTTTTCATGCCTCAGAACCAGTTGTAAACTAGTGACTTCTTTAATAACCTTAAAAGATTGTTTTTCTATACATGTAAAAAATATATTTCTTATTGTGACTAATTTTTATTAATGTGTGATTATGTTTAAAAAAATTACTTCTATGTATGTAATTTTATATGCACATGGGAGCAGCCATATTTGTACATTTCACATCTGATATCTCTGCAGTCATTAAACAGGGAAGTTAAATGAGGTTGAGTCAAATGCAGTTCCCTCAAACTGTTTTTCTACTAAGCCTTATATTTAATACAATAATAATAAGAACAAACATAAAAACATGAAAGTAACAGAAAACACTGCTTTAAAGTAAACATTATAATAATAATAATAATTCAAATCAATATAAATATATACATATATATATTATATATATATATATATATATATATGCAAAAAAAATGAGGGTTTAATAACCCTTTAAGGCTAGGTTCACACCTAGGCGATTCAGATGCTGAGCTGTTTTCGCGCGGTTGTCGCATGTTTTCGATCGTGCGACTGTTCATTGTAAACCAAAGGATGATTAAGCAACAGTCCATTTATTGGCACATTGCCATTACATACATACATACATACATACATACATACACACACACACACACACACACACACACACACACACACACACACACATCTTTGCTGATTGATGTAGCATGATATGATAGTCCAATTTTCCATAATTTTTACAGTTTTACACTCTTGTTATGGTTTATTTTGAAGTACAAAGCTAATTTCAAAAGATATGTGTTATAATAATGTAATAACTTATACATATGACTGTTTTATGTCACAAATAATGTACTGGCATCAGCTAATCGGTATAATATATAATGGTGTTTTCACAATTTAACAAGACATAAACGATTACAAATAAAGGAACATTGGTTTAAAATGTATTAGTATTTGTGCCATTTCATCTTGCCTCCAAAGAATACCTGCTCTGAAAGCAAAACATGTCTGGTAAAAAATTAATCGTACAATAAAGTACATTCTAGACACATCAATAATTACTTTAGTGTGTAAATGGAAACAAACCAAAAATAACCCATAACATGCTATGCTGACAATATTAGATTAAGAAATATACTGTTAAAGAGAACTTGAACTGTGGGGGGATGTGCCCAAAAAGGCAAACATGGGGCAAAGGATTTGCCATCAGTACCTGCAGCTAATCCATGTACTGACTTGCCATGCATGGATTAACACTGTGGGGTCTATTCAGTATAGCCGAATGCCGCTGAGCGACATTCGGCTCGGCTGTTCTGCTCCCTACCTCTGTGGTACCGAGCAGAACAGAAAAATAGTTTAAAAAGTAGAAAAAAACAAATAGAAAACGATTGTGCGTAGCTAGCAATGACAGCTAGCTCCGTCCAACTGTTTTCTATTGGCCGGCGGTTCTACTGCTGTCAAAAAAACAAGAAAAAAAACTCTCCCGGGCGCTCTGGGAGTCTCCTGCTCTTTATTCTGACACGGAGCCGTGTCAGAATAGAAAAAAAAAAACATTTTGGCCATAGGAATGCATTGCTAGATTCCTATTGGCTATTTCAATTTGCAATAGCCAATAGCAAACTAGCTATTGTACCCACCCTCTGCTGCTGTCAATCAGTAGCGGTGGACCTGATGGAGAACTGCAGCAGAGGGCGGGTGCAATGCTAGTTTATAAAAAAAGAAAACGCAGTGTTTCTCTCCTGGGCGGCCGGGAGCGGGAGCGCCCGGGAGAGTTTGCTGTCTGGAAATCAGTGTCCCTGGTTAGCTGGTAACCAGGGATGCTGATCTCGCTGCAAGTGGCCAGAGCCAGCCGTAAGATCACGGCTGGCCCCGCCTAGCTGTCAGAAGCAGGCTGCCAATGGCCGGCCGCTTGGCCAGCTTCGGCTTTCAGCGCGGCTCAGACTGAGTTGCTCGGCCAGGTTCGGGAGCTGTACTAGCCGAAGCTACGGCTAGATCCTTCGGCTGCTTCGTGAATAGACCCCTGTGTCTGGGTGGAGACGGTCATCCTGGTTGAGGCAGGGCTTTGCTTTCTCATGTCATAGCTGCTCCTCTGATTACTGGTGATCTGATGACTAGCAGGGTAATAATAAAAAAAATCAGTTCAGGTGCAGAAAGTTCAGATCCACAGAATGAAATAGGAGCAGGTCAGCAGGGTGATCTTTGCACTGCAGCTTTCTTTACAGCAGGATGATCAGTAAGCAGCACCAAAGGGATCTGCTGCTGCAGAGCTACACTGGAGTCCACTGAACCCCTTGAAGAAAAAAAAGTTTAAAAAAGAAATAAATAAATATACTGTGTGTGTGTTTGTGTTTAAATAAATAAAAATCCCAAAAAAGAATTCCTAGGTCGCAACAATGATGCCAGATGATCTAGAAGATATTGGCGTTGGCTGCGCAAACATCAAATGCTCATGTGAGAAAACACAATGTCATTCCAACTTTTAGCAGTCAAAAACCTGTGAAAAAGTACTAATCAGGGTGCTTATCAACCTGATGTACTGATGTATTCTGATCATAATATTATGCTCACAATTTACACATTTTTTTTCTGAAGCCTACATTGCAATGCAGTATCAAAATTAAAATAAAGCTTTTCTAAAGTAAGAATACAAACGTTTACTTTGAACTTTACCATTCCATTGTGTTACATAAAAGTTGCACTAATGTGATATCATTTTAATCTGTAAATGTATGTAGACTGTTGATTATTGTTTGCAGTAAATATATGAAGGTGTGCAAATTGTGTTAAAGTTGCATTGAGAAAAATTACAGGATAATCCACTTTTCCCATTTTTATTTTTTGTCCTTTTTTTAATTTTATTTATTCCCAATAATAGCCAAGGACATACAATATATGTACCTACATTTGCTACCAAATAAAGCCCTATCTGTCCCCAAAAAGCATGTATAGTACATTAGGGTAGACTACAAAGCCTAAAAGATACAATGTGCAGAACAGAGACATTGTTGAAATGGAACAAATGCTTTGGGACTCAAGTGGATTTAGGGAGAAAAAGGCCCGGGGATTCAAGTGGTTAATGTATCAATAAAAAGACAAAAAAATAACAGTACATTTCAAAGTCAGGTATACATGCATCTATTTTTTTCATTCAACCTGCTGGTTGAACAAAAAAATAGAACACATTACTCCATCAACACTTACGAACATCGATGGACTAATCCTTTGCTGTTTGCATTGTATTCTGACAATGGCCGCCAGCTTTGATCAGCTGATCAGGGGATGCCAGTCGGAAGGGTGCTGACGGCAGTACCCACTGTGCAAATTTTAGACTGTTTATCAGGAACTGACCAAAATTCGTACTGTATGTACTCACAAGATTAGGAGGGTTATTCACAAATCTAGCCGAAGGATCAGCCAAAGCTTCACCTGATCCTTTGGCTAGCTTCGGTTGTGGGAGCCCTTCAGTTCAGTTGACTTTTTCAAGGGTCGAATTTTACCCTTGAAAAAGTCCATAAAGATGAAAGGCGCCGGGGACGAGCGTGTACGTTGCTGCTATCCTGTTAATTCCATTGTGGAGCTGCGTTAGGACCATTCGCCTGCTGAATATTGTGAGATATACCCCTTTGTGGGTTACAAGTTTTATCCACTTTTTATTGATGTATGTTTTTATTGTTTTTTTTTGCAAAATACATTTTAAAAAGATTTTATGCTATGTGCGGTATATTTGTTTCTTTATCGGTGAGCTAAAATCCCGGCTACGATCCATTTGTAGGAGGAGTGAGGAGGAGACCGTTTATTGATTCATTCAAGGTGTCGAGTGGGGAAAGAGTTTGCGGTGGGAGAGGATACATTGTTTCTTTCTATCAGTGTGAGGCATTGAATGCACGTGTGGAGAAAAGAGAAAGAAGGTCTGTTGGAATCCTTCACTTTGTTGGGGAAAGTAGCGTCCTGTGATGACTGCGATTTGACCATTTGAATCTGGTGAGTGGGGAGCATTGTTTTTTCAGATTGGGATTATATGATTACACATATACATTTTTTCATCATTTTTTTCATCACTATTTGAACTGATCACGAGTTATCTCTGTCCTATGAGGATCGGATGAAGTTTTGTAATTTATATGGACTTTAGTTATTTATATTTTTATATAATTTATCATTGATTATCCTTTATTTATGTACACACTATTCACATTGATTGGTGATTTGTGATGATTGATTTGCATATCTTCAAATATTAATGAGTGACATATTATTTCACATTGTTTAATATTTTTTGCACCATACTTATTGCATTTTATGTGTACGCTTGATATACGGTGGTATACACACATAGGTGTGTTTTGGGGTTGTTTTGTGGTCTATTTGAAGATTTAGGGGTCATATTTAACTTTTTCACAATAAGGGGAGATAGCACGGTGTATTGGTTTAGCACTCTCTTGGCCATATTGCTTTTTGCTTTGTTGGTCTTTCACTGCAGCTGTCGTTTATTTATAAATAAAAAGGGGGGGGGGGGGGACATCCACAAGCGCGAATACTAATATTTATAAAATATATGCTTCGGCTCGACTGAGCAGAAGTGACAGTTGTGGGGATCTCACAACTGGCTCCGTCCACTTATAATGACAGATCAGCGTCTGATCAATGACAATGAAATGATGACAACTGGGCAGAGCCAGCCGTGATGTCACCCAGTTGTTATTCATTGGCCGGGACCTGCTAGAAGACTCTAGCAGGTGCTGGCCAATAGGAAACAGTTGGGCGGAGCTAGCTGTCATGGTAAGGTCTGCCAAATAGTTTTTTTTCTTTTTCAAAAATCTTTATTTATTTTTGTAGATTTAACATTTATTTACTTAAAAAAATATTTTTTCAACTTTATTTTTTTTCACTCTTTTCATTGAATTGCTATTCTACTCGGTACCACGGAGGTAGCGAACAGAATAGCCGAGCCGAATGGTCAGGGGCATTCGGCTATTCGCTCACTGCCGTTTGGGCCCTTTGTGAATAGGGGCGAACGGCAGCGAGTGAGCAGCTGGAACTTCGACTCAGCCGATCCAGATGTTTGATCGGGTGAGTCGAATTCCTTCTGCTCTTCAGTTCAGCCGAACATGCGGAGCATGTTTCGGCTGACCAAAGTGCAGCCGATGTACGGCTGATTTTAACCGATGTACGGATAAAATCAGCCGTACAAGCCTGAAGTGAATAGCCGAGCAGCGTTCGGCTCACTTCACTTTAGCAGCTTTGTGAATAACCCCTTAGGTTTCAGAAATGTGCTCACTTTGAATAAGAAGAGAATACAAGAAAGTAAAAGGTATGAGTATGAACGGATAGGAATGTAATCATATACCAGCTATACAGGTAGGTATAATATACGGGCTGAGCCCCCGAAGTTTAAGCTCACCTTAATCTCAGTAAGGTATTTTGTATTACTCTTTTATTTATGTAATTGGCTTTGATGTATTTAGTTGTGTTTTTTAATTGAAATAACTTTTTTGTATTATTTTCCCTTACATTAAGCCATCGCTGTTTGCTCTTATGCAAAGACCCAAGCAATAGCAGTGAGGACTTGGCAGTGTGCCTCAGGGATAGTTGTGGAGGTAGTGGTTTGGATCTTTTTTGGGATCTTTTTTTTTTCAGATGCATTCCTCAGACTCATATACTGACAGTAACATATTATGGTTGCACTCAAGAAAATGAAGGACTTATTCTCAGTAGAGAATGCTTCTACTGCTTATATATTTGAATAGTAGTATCACTATTTCCACTACCATGGGTTAGTCTGCACTGCAGATCTACACCTTAATTTAAGCTGAACTTTAAACATAAATACAGTATTGATTACCCCTTCCCCTGCAACCTAGGTATTCTTTTCATCTTAACATGCATTTTACTTTACCCTAATCCATTTCAGTTGAAGGTAATTATATATGGGTTGCTGCTTATTTGTGTGGGAAAATGACTGAACGAAGCTAAGCAAATAACAGCCAATGCAGTTTTCTCAATGCAGGTTTGATTTAAGTCCAGTGTTTCAAACCAAATATACCATTTATTGTAAACTGGTGACCCTAGATTGTTGAGCCCCAGAAATGACTTTGTATTGGTAATTGTCATGCATTGTATAAATAAAAAAACACATAGTAGATAAATAAACAGCAACAATCTATAAACAAAGTATGGTTTTCTGCAGTTCACTCTTCAACCTTTATATTAACAAATAATTTTTTTACATTTAATTCTTACAGTGATGTATTGATGTTTTGACAATGCATTTGCTGAAGAATGTTAAGGTCAGGCAGCTAAATTAACTCAGAAGCAGTGCTGATTAACCATACCTTCATATTTAATAACTATGCCTATCTATTGTTTTTTTCTAAAACAAGGTCAAATTTTCTTAGGATTTTTACAGTACTCCATAATCCCATTATTAAACATACACAATGTTAAATCATTTTTGAAAGCAATATTAATTACAAATCATAATTACATGCACTGGATAGCAAAAAAGGGAACCCTAACTAAGTTTAAAAATGTAACCTTTTAAAAAAAAAATTAGCCAAGGATATTAAAAGAAAAGCATGCTTTCAAAAATCTAGAACTTCCATGGGTTTCTTAATTCTCTAGGGTTTCCATTAGATTTGTTTATATACAATTTCCCTAACCATCAAGATCAAATATTTAGAAAATGTCACATTAACAGGACTTTACACAGTAGAGAAGTTCACATTTTCCTTCAGCTTCCAGGCTTTACTGAGTCTGCGATCTGTAATTTGGTACCACCTATTGGTGAAATCTGGTAGGGCAGTAACCATAAAAGTCAAATGTTATTTTCAGTGAGTTATCTTATAAAACAAGAATATACAAAAACGCAAGAAAAAGAAAGTACAAAAACCAACTAGAAAACAAAAAAGAGATATTAATTGTAATTATTAATCGATATTGTTTTCAATGAGTGATTGTATATTAATAACGGAGAATGTATAAATTACAAATCACTGTAGGACTGGACACTTTTAGCCTGGGGAAAAAATAACCAACTAGTGTACAATGTAAAGTGTATCATGCTGCTACATTGATTGCTAGCCATGAGAAAGGTGGGTGTTTCCTAAGGACATGGTTTACAGTGACACACATTGTTACTTACTCTAGCATTAGTTTCTTTGGCAGCTCTTGGCATCTTGTTACATATAATTTCAAAGCCACAAAAGAATTCCCTTTGCCAGGCACTGCGATTGCATGCCTGAAAATCCAGCATTCCACTGCATAATGGCCAGCATGTGTCACTGCCTGTGGGTCCTGCTCTAAATAGTGAAGTATCTACAGTCAGGCTTACTAGCCCAGTATATCTTACAAATACTCGCCTGGGGCGGGGTGCTGAGCATGTTCGGCCGACCCGAAGTCACCCGATGTACGGCTGATTTCAGCCGATATACGGCTGGAATCAGCCGTACCAGCCTGAAGTGAATAGCCGAACAGCGTTCGGCTCACTTCGCTTCGGGTTGGTTAGTCACTCGGCTGCCTCCTAATTTGACACTGATATAACATGAAGTATTTGCTTCAGAGAGTCATTAGGATCTAGACACTTGTCCCATATTCGTAAAATATTTAGTAAGAAGATTCCTTATCTCTTGTGCTATTTTTCTGTGGTAATCCACACATTTCAACCATTTCAGGCAGTACAGGGGTTTAGAGATTAGCACTTCTGCGTTGCATCACTTGAGTGCAACACACCTTGAGTCCTGCCCAGGAAAATATCTGCATGAAGGTTGCGTGTTCTCCCTGTTCTTTTCTCCTACTTTCCACGGAGCAGACCATGAGAATAAATCCCCCTCATGGAGAATCAGAGAGGTAGGAATCTCAGGCTGTCTGAGAGGTGAGTAGCCTGTGTCGTCTTTTGCAGAAAGCGGCGGCAAAGATCCTGTAGGAGGCCAGCAGCACAAAGCTGCAAATTAGGATGGGAAAAAGGTCAAAAGTATGTTTTTTGTGCAGAAAAGCTATTATTTTTGTTGCACAGTACCATTCAGCTAGGGTTCACATTTACTAAATTATAACATACAATGTTACAGGACAATAAAAATGGTAAGAAACTTTGGTTGGCCTTAAACATAACTTTGTATCTAGTAGTTACTGCAAGTTCTCATGTTGAACAATTATGCAAATGCAATGTTTGGATCATTGAACATTTAGGTGTACGTTTAATAAACCGTGATAAAACTAGCTTTATCACGAGTTAACTTTACTCAGCAGATCTCTTTGTTTTTCTCGGCTGCACAGAGGCTGTTTAATAACCTGCGAAAAGAAAACTTATCACACGAAACAGCTGTGAAAGGCTGAGATAAGTCGTCAAGGTGATCAGTAGAGAAAGCAATGTGGGGAATGTATTCTGAGCTGCACAATGACATCCTTTGCGATAATCTACAATCCTCCTGACAGGATCGTAGTTTATCACACTGGTATATAATATAATATATATATATATTTTATGTATATATAACGGAAAATTGTATACTTACCTATCGGTAATTTTCCTTTCCTGATGCCAGTACATGGCAGCATACAATGGGTATGGCTCCGCCCTAGCCCAATCACAAAGGGCTGTTGAAGTGATTTGCACACACATCTCTTATTAACACGATCACTGGATAGGGACATAGATAACAGATGAAATAGGCTTGCCGCGTTTACTCCGTCTTTGGGGAGCAGTACTGGTGATGAGTTATAATCCAGAAGTTTTACAATCCATTAACCCCTGCATATGCACTCTGAGGAACAGTGCGGTCAGTAGGGCTGAAAAACATACAATTCATTATGCCCATGCATTGTGCGCTCATTTTTATCTTCATACATACCTGACCCTCACCTTATAGGAGGTAGCTGGTCTCTTGGGGAATGAGGTTAGGTAATTGACACATGATCCAACCTTACAAAACACAGATAAAACTGAAGATAATGATGTGATTAACAGCACCTGTCAGAATCTGCTAGACACTAACAGCCATGCTGAAAACCTGGAAGCCACATACTCATGTGCTTAGGGTTATAGCACCACAAGCTCTTGTCACTAACACAATGCTGTATACACAGGACCATGAAAAGATTACTGAATTACAGGCAGGATAGGCCTGCAAGAAGCAACAATACCATAAGTTACATTTAAACATTAACAACGCTTGGGGAACCACAGGTGACAGCAAAATACTCACATGAAAGGCACCCAAAGAGTTAAGGCTCAAGATTGAAGCTGACAGAGTTAGCAAACAACACATTTTTGTAAGATCTAGTTAAGCTTTAGCAGCAGAGCACATGGCAGCAGCCTGCACTCAGCAAGCACTTGCAGGGTAAAGCACCACAAGCAAGCTAATGGATGTTTTAGGCAAATACCTGCAAGAT
>NW_017307581.1:77665-145028 GCF_000935625.1 Nanorana parkeri | reverse complement strand
CTGCAAGAAGCAACAATACCATAAGTTACATTTAAACATTAACAACGCTTGGGGAACCACAGGTGACAGCAAAATACTCACATGAAAGGCACCCAAAGAGTTAAGGCTCAAGATTGAAGCTGACAGAGTTAGCAAACAACACATTTTTGTAAGATCTAGTTAAGCTTTAGCAGCAGAGCACATGGCAGCAGCCTGCACTCAGCAAGCACTTGCAGGGTAAAGCACCACAAGCAAGCTAATGGATGTTTTAGGCAAATACCTGCAAGATGATCGGTAACAGCTGGATAGAATAGCACTAGGCTCTGAATAGAACATACCACTCAAACAGAGAAGAACTGAGTGACAGAGGAGGAGGTTCCTGTATCTTTGCTCAGTGCTTCTCGAGAAAAAGGCCTTTATCACCAGGTCTGACAGGGTGCTAAATCAAGGGTACTTTTCACAATACTTATCTAGAGATAAAGCTGTTCTCTACTTTTCTCCCTTTATTAAACAGGTACATTCCCATTACTTTCTGTGTACTTATCACCAGGATGAGAAGAGGTGAGATATTTCAGTTCCTACCTGACTTATCACGGGTTATTAAACACCACTTTCTAGACTTTTCACTTTGCTAAGGTGAGAAAAGCCTTCTCACTGCTTATCACACTCTTTCACAGTTTATTAAACGTACACCTTAATATATATGTTCCAAAGATATTGGTATTGTAAGTCCAAAAGATTTGTTGATCATCTTGGATATTATTTGACAGTTTGTCCAAGGATTACCTAAAACAAAACAGTTTTCTGACTATGTTATCTCCAATGTAACAGATTGCAGATGTCAAGATCTTACTTTTTTTTCTTCTCCTTTGTCCAATTTACTTTGGTTTGAAGGTTATCCAAACTATGTCATTCCAAAAAAGATGGAAAAAGCTGAAAATGCACTTTTTATATTAATGATGTGAGTTGCCATCTGTTCATCTTTGGGAAATCACTTGTATCATGCTGCTTCTGATTCCTTTCCACATTTGACTGACAATTTACTACCATATTTGTCTAGCTGCCTCCCAGTTTTTCACAAGACTGGCACACAGATATATATTCTGTTAAATAGTAAACATGCTATTATCCTCATTTATGAAAACTGCAGTCCATTAATTACACAAAATATATGCAAGAACAACTGGTACTCTGCACCAACATTATGAATCACCACTATAGCTGCTTTCCAAATTGCCTTATTGCAAAATAAAAATGTTACAATTACTTATATTTGAACACATCTTTAAAATCAACAATAATTCCTTTTACCAATGTGATACAGGAATCTTATTCAATTAAGAATCCAGATTGATGTTTTCAGGACAACAGCTTAATTATGCTGCATGGTAATTGCCAATTACAAAAAATATATATATGTGTGTGTGTGTGTGTGTGTTCTACAATTGGAATTAAACAATAACATGTCATCACAAAACATTAGCATGCAATTGCAAAGATCCTTTTTTTCAGTACGTTGTATGGAAATATTGTTTTCTTCATAAATTTGCCATTTAAAGTGATCCATGCCTCTTCTTTTAATATGTCATCTAACGGTACCCATACATAGAGGCTGTTGTAAGCTCTTTATTGCTCCCTCTTTCGTATTCCTCTAGAGATTTATCTATAGCAGCTGTGTCAACATTGACTTTACCGTCAGAAGTCAGATCTGCAGAGCCTGTGTACAGCAAGCCTGCCTGTATACAATGCTATCATACCTCCTTTTCCAGTTGTCTGACATTAATAAGCCTATGCACAGGTTAGATGTGATAGAAAAAAGAATGGCTAGGGGCACTTTAAGCATCCCCTTAATATTAAGTAGTGCAAAGGATTTGGATAACCAGAATACCTGGAGGCAAGCCATATAAACATAGAAAGAACAGACAAACACCATGCAGTTTGGTTATTTTTTTTGCTCTTTTTGAACTTAGCTAATGCAAAATATATATTATTTTCTTGCATCTATTTACTGAGACTAGCTTTGATTGCCTTAAATGCTCCTAACACAAAGCACAATGCACAAAAACACTTTCTCATTTGGCAATTTCCCCTGATGAAGCCACTTAAGTGGCAAAACATGTTGGGAATGGGTGTAGGAGTATAATTGCTTTGAGTACAATCAGTTGAGGTCAGCAAGTGCAAAAGAGAAAGCAGATACATACGGGTCTATTCACTAAGCTGCCGAGGGCAGCCGAGTGAACAACCGACCCCAAGTGAAGTGAGCCGTACACTGATCGGCTATTCACTCCAGGCTGGTACGGCTGACTCCGGCAGGCTACTCACTGCTGTTCGGCCTATTCTTGTGAACAACCGACCCCAAGTGAAGTGAGCCGAACACTGTTCGGCTATTCACTCCAGGCTGGTACGGCTGATTTCAGCCGTACATTGCCTGAAATCAGCCGTACATCGGCTTGCTTCACATGGCTTCGGGTCGGCCGAACATGCTCAGCATGTTTGGCCGACCCGAAGTGCAGAAGGAGTTCGACTCAGCCGATCCAACATCTGGATCGGCTGAGCTGAACCTCCGGCAGGCTGCTCACTGCTGTTCGGCCTATTCTTATAGATGCCGAACAGCAGTGAGTGAATAGCCGAATGCCGCTCAGAGGGACAAAGCAGAACAGAAAAATAGTTTAAAAAGTTAAAAAAGTAAATAGAAAACGATTGTGCGGAGCTAGCAGTGATAGCTAGCTCCACCCAATAGTTTCCTATTGTCCGGCGGCTCTGCTGCCGTAAAAAAAAAACGAGAAAAAAAACTCTCAAAACCGCCCAATAGTTTCCTATTGTTCCGGCCGCCCAGGAGAGAAACACTGCTTTTTCTTTTTTTTCTTTATTCTGACACGGAGCGATGTCAGAATAGAAAAAAATAAATATTTTCCCATTGGAATGCATTTTGAATAGCCCGTACGGCACCCCTTCGGTTCTACTGAACCGAAGGGGTCCTGGGGCCGAAGCTAGCCACAGGATTGGCTGAAGCTACGGCTAGATCCTTCGGCAGCTTCGTGAATAGACCCCATAGTAACAAAGGAATGATGCAGCAGAAGATAAATAGAAAAAAAGGCACATTATGGAATTTCTACATAAATTGAGTTAGAAAAGATACAAGGAGACAGAAGAAAGACAAATATCTAGGAAGAAATATTAGAATATGAACAATATAGAAGAAATATAAGTCTCAAGAAAGGAGATTAAAGTTACCTTCAGTAATTCAACACAAGAAAGTAAAATAGATGTTGCATTAACTAGCCTAAAAAAAGAGTCATGTTTGGTGCAATACAAAGAAATATAAAAAATGATTGTAATGATATTAATAAAAGTTGTTTTTACTTTAGATGCATACAGGAGTTAAGCATACCACATCTCTGTTTTCAGAGATCCCACAAAAAGACAAATTGTATACGTACATAAATATATGAAAGCTTTTTTTATATGAATTTATAATAGTGAAATGTATTGTCTGCAGTATTTCTAATATTTTACAACATATATTTATTTGTATTCTTTCAATAAGCTACGTTAAATTCCTTGGCTAATAACTGAAATGATTCCCTCTGAACTTTATAACTTTGTCTATCTTTGTTTCTATCTGTGCCTGCTGTCTCATGCTGTCCTCTTATCCCATTTAAGTAGTTTCCAGTCTCATAATTCATCATAGACATGGCAAAGTACTACATTTGTCAGTGTCTTTTTAAAGTCTAATTTGCATTGATACTTTGCTTTTGGTCTGCATTTTATTTCACCTAAATTCCCAGAACTACATTCTTGTTCCTATGTGAATTCCCTTGCACCTCTTAAAGGAGAACTATGGGGTTAAGTATTTTCCCCGTAGTTCTCCTTAGGGTAACGGGAGGACACAAACTAGCGTCCTCCTGTCACGCTACAGCTCGCGGTATACTGAGACGCAGCAGCTGAAGCGGATCCCGACAATTATGTATGGATCCACCCAGCTGCGTGACTGACAGCTGGCTCTGCCTACCTAGAGGCAGAGCCAGCTGTACCCGCCCCCTCCCCCGTCCGTTCCGCCAGTCAGCGCTGGTGGATCGGAGCGGGGAGGGGGGATTCCAGCTGGTATGTGTTCGCTCTCCTCCCGATCTACTGAGCCGACCTGTGACAGTCTCATTGTCACAGGTCGGCTAGAACTATGAGGTGAGTGAAAAGCACTCACCTCATAGTTCTCCTTTAAATTTCTGTGTTTGTTTTGTTATTATAATCATTACTGTCTGTTGGTATTATATTTGCAGCTTTCAAATTAGCAGTATTATTGAGACCATAATTTGCTACTAAAGGTGAAACTTTGATCTTTTAAATATCTTTTTATACCCATCCCCACTTGTATACACACAATCTCCTCCACCCACCTGTACCTATACAGCCCCCTACCATCCCCACTTGTACACACAAAGCCCCCTCCCTCCTACCTGTACCTATGCCGCCCCTCCCATCCCCACTTGTACACACACAGCCTCCTCCCCCTGGTTGTACATATACAGCCCTGGTATGGGGTAACAGCTGTCTCCCCATGTGAGAAATTGCCTGAACAAGTACCTACATGACCACCAGCTATTCTTTTAATGAAAGCTGCAGATTTAAAAAGATTGAAAACAACTTGCAAAGTTACATAATATGTTAAAGCTTATGTGAGAGTTTAGTTATTGCCATTCAAGCTACTGAAAAGTTTTCATAAAACCCACATTTCCATTATTCTCTGCAGGCTGAGAAAATATGAGGTTGTTGCCTGCATTTGTTGTCACGAAAGGAAAGCTTACTCAACCCAAACTAAATAAATGTGCATTGAAGGAGAGAGATGTTTCTTATAATTTTTGCTGAAGTGCTTAAAAATATATCATAATACATACACAACACAAAACAAAGACAACAGACTTTTTTTGCAGTGAAGTGCCAGCAAGTTTTTAGGAGATATGATATACTGTATATATGCAATTTTCAGCTTTGTTTCTTTGACATTTGTTTTTATTTATGCAAAATATTTCCAGGGTCAGAATAAAATTTTCTAACAAATATATACAAAGCTTCATAACATCCTAAACTGAAGACAGGGTGGAACATTTGTTTGCTTTGAAATATTCCTTTTCCACAGGCAGTCACTTTGTGTCTTTTGCTACCAGAGATGTTTTTGAATTGCTTACATTGGTATTTTTATTTTTGGTAAATCAAATGCAATTTCTTACAACCGGACAGTTGGCAAACCTGCTATACAGCCTGGGAGTTATAGTAGATATTAACAATTTTCAGTTGGACATTTGTAAAAAAAATGAAGAGAATTTATCTTCTGTCAAAAAAAATCTAAAAAAGAAGTATCTAAGGCTGAAGGAACTGTAACCCTTAGGGAAGAAGAGGTAGTAAACTAGGGATGTGCAAATCAGAAAAGGTTAATTCATTTGTTGGGAGATGCCTTCAACCCCTTCGTGACGGAAGACGTACACTGTATGTCCCGCCACGAAGTGCTTAAATGACTGGCCCCGCACACTGTACGTGACCAGTTATTTGCGGCCCTGTAAAGCTGGTAACTGCTGACTCTCAGCGGTTACCATTCATTAATGAATGCCTCAGTATTGAGGCATTCATTAATGAAATAGTTAATCTTTTGTAAAAGCTTCTTTCTTTCATTAATGAAAGAATGAAGCCGTTACATACAAATACCGGATCACTAAATAGCGATCCGGTATTTGACAGCTGAAGATAGCAGAGAGATAATCACCTCTTTTCCAGCCTAGGACTCTCACTGACTTTGGCTGCTTCCACTGTCAGACCAAACTATGTGCCGTCTTTTGTTCTAATCTCTGAGTTGCACTGGGAGATTCTGAGGCAATACTACAGGGTACTATTGTAGGATTATCAACCCTTGTGGGGTAAAAGCATGGTTGACCAAACTAAAGTATTTTAGTTGTGGTTTGTGTAAAAGATGAGTTCCAGTGCCTTGGTGTGGGGGGTAGAACTGGGGTCATTTCCCTGGATGTAAATTTGTTTGGGAGTGATTTTGGATGAAAAGCTTAACTTTACTTTGTGAACTCACGTACACTCTGTATTCTGCAGATGATTATTTCCTGCAGATTATTTGGACACTGATTTATCCCAATATACATTGTTTATTTGGACACATATTCATAACATTATATTGTGTTTATTTGTTGTTGCATTGTCAAAATTTCACTTGTCACATTGGAGGTGTATGTTTTTTCAATTTTATTAATATTAATACTTGGGATGGCTTAGATTTATAGCATTTTTTAAATATTATACTTTTTTGCTATTGCTCTTTTGTGTTTATACCAGCTACATGTTTGCCTAGACAGAATGGATATACAGTAATACCTTGGTTTACAAGCATAATTCGTTCCGGAAGCATGCTTGTATTCCAAAGCACTTGTATATCAAAGCAAATTTCCCCATAGGAAATATTGGAAACTCAGATGATTCGTTTCACAACTCAAAAATATTCATATACAAATTATTACAATACTTTACTGTAATATAATACTGTACAAAATATACAGAAAAATAAACCAATTACTGGTTTATTGTGTAGGATGACATTCACTATCAGTAATGGAATCACTGCTATCTCTTAGCTCAATGGAATATTTTTCATTCGTGAAACCTTAACAAGAAAACTATCCAATAAAACTTGCTGTTGTCTCCTGTTAAGGATTTCACAGACATGTGAGATTGTATTGTTGGTAAACAGATTCATTGCTCGCACTGCTACAGCCTTATTCAGGGGGTGCTTTTCTACAAAATTGTGCACTGTTTCCCACATTTTACACATCTCACGTCCTGCTCGTATTGCAAGACATCGCTCGTATATCAAGGTAACATTTTTCAGAAATGTTTGCTCATCTTGCGGAACACTCGCAAAACTAGTTACTCGTAAACCAAGGTATTACTGTACATCAGTTTAAAGTACTGTACAGCTTCAAATTTAAACTGGATCTATAGCCTAAAATATGTGTTTGCTAAGTGAATTCCCCACAATTCTTAAAACCCAACTTCCCATACAAGAAATAGTAATAGGGGGTGTCAACAGGACAGGAAGGCATGGACAGCAAGAAAAAAATTGTCAAAAGTTCAAACTTTTCCCCCCTCTACTAAAAATATGTTTTGTCTGTGTCTTCACTGGAGAGTTGTCAGGAGAGGAAGTGAGGGAAAATCTCCCCATTGAAAACAAACCCATTCCCTGCTCTATCCAAAACAAAATAAACCTTTTTGCTAGAGTGGGTGACAGTGCCACATTCAAGGCTCTGTTCAGAGCTGGGTCACATGATCATTGCAAATGCAAAAGACACCCTGAATCGTAATCCTTTTATGTGCCATGACACTGGTCATGTGACATGGTACATATTATAGTAATATAAAAAAAACATGATATAAGAAAACAGTTATGAAGCAACTGAAAACCTACTTGTTGCGCTTATAGCAGTGACTAATGCTTCCTACAGCAACATAAGGTTGCTACTAATGTATGGGATGTTTGGGGACTGGTAAGAAACTGTTCAGGCACAGATTATTGACTGAATGACTTAATATATATCTAAACTGAGAAACAAGACTGGTATACATCACAGCTCGCTAGTGTTTAGACATGGTGACTGCAACAGTTTTCCTTTTTAAGGCTAAGAACATTTTCTGCATGTACAGAACAATACCAGTTGATCCTGACAGAAATCCATTATCCTTATAACTTCTAGTGTATGAGCTGAAATATCAAACAAAGCTACCTTTAATGAAATACACAAAACTACCTCCCTATTTAAAGGAGATAATGTGAGGGGGAGGTTTGTAGTCAAAATTAGTGGAGCAGCCCAGTCTGATGATGGCGCTCTTCCATAGATACAGGATGGTGAGGGAGTGTTAGAACAAAAAGTGTTACTGACAGGATCACTGGGTAAAAATAAAGGGAAAAAATACTAAAATGAATGCAGTCACCACATCTAAAAACTAGTAAGGAATATATAAATTTTTTTGTTATTAGACATAGATACGCTTTAACCACTTGATTACTTTGGTGTTAAACCCCTTCCTATCCAGGCCATTTTTCAGTATTCAGCGCTGCAGTACTTTGACTGACATTTATTCCGTCATGAAATGCTGTACTGAAATTAATTTTATACCATTTAAAAAAAACAAAACTGTTTTCCCTATGTTATGTTATTAAACATTTATTATTACCCAATTTTGTGTACGGTTATACAAGCGATCGGCTGGCTATAGAGCCGCCCGAATGCGTGTATGAAACAGCTGGAAACGGCTGTTTACCTTCCTGGCGGGATTTTGCTTGCGGGTGCACCCGCAAGCAGAAATAAAATCCATGTACGTCCACCCGCTGGGAAGGATCTGCTGTTGCCCGTATTTTTACGTTGGGTGGACGACAAGGGGTTAAAAACTGGTCATCCAACAACCTGTTGCCAGTGCTGGCCAATGGAGACAGTTAGATTCCAATTATTAAAGCAACACATTTTTTCAGCAGTTTCATAAATGTGTTCTTATATTTTATTATAACTTTACATTTATATTTCCTCATAGGTCTGCTATAATAGTCAAAAATCTTAAGATAACTCGTATCATTAAAATTGCCATTACAGTATGCACCGAAGAATAGCTTCAATTGTATATGTCACTTTATAGAATAGGCTCCATTACAGCCGCCATTACCTGTACCTTTTGTAAGGCCTTATCAGTTTTAAATACTTTCTCAAAGTGAGTAATACACTAATTCTGTACAACTAATTTCTATCTCTGAATCCTAAATTAAATCACAGACTTTCTCCATTAATAGCATCTCTCATAATACTTTTATTCCAAAAACTGAAACCATGCTTCTCATCTCTGATTCATTGTCTTCGTGTGAGCTTCTGATGCTGTAGCTGTTCTGTTTAATCTAGGATTACCTCATGTTGACAGGCTGTTAGTTTGTGACAAGTCATTATTATCTTGCTCTTCCTCTAGCTATGGATATATCTGAGAATGTGAGCCTAATCAGATACTATTGTATGTGACCCAGAGCCTTCTTTAACTCATGTACAGCAGATCACAAGCTTTGTCATGTGATGAGTGCTGCCTAAAGAACGGTATATTCTGACACAAGATGCTGCTCTGTTACTGTTCAAACATGTATTGATCTTTTTTTGTTTTTCTGCAGAGTTTTGTTAATTATTAATGGTATCTTCCATTTCACATTTGATTTGATATTTTTGTCATTTTTGTTCACCTTTATGTAAAAATAAATTCTGTGACATATTTTTCCTAACGCCTTTGATAGAATTCAGCACTGAAGGGAGCAATAGATGGACTTCAAGTTTATCTACAGCTAAAACTTTTTCTTTAGTTTGTTGAAAAAAATATTTTTTAGAAACCCACCCCCCTTTCTTTGGTGCCATGTTCCAATTAGGAAATTCTCTTCTGCTTCCTATCCCAAAGACATGACAATTGAATTAAAAGCTCTCAAAAGTTTTAGACAGTTTCCACTAGAACAGGTGCCTCCATTGGAAGATTTTCCCTAACAAAATTCCCTAGCGAAATTCATGAAAACTGATGCAGACAGTTTCCTTATGGTAACCTGCTTCTCTCTTCTGTTTGTTCAGTTTAGCTTTGAAAATGAAACAGAGAAGGTGATTGGTTGCCAGGGGCAACTGCTCCAGATTCTGTATGCTACTGTTTTTATAAATCCCCCCATTGTGTTGCAGTGATAACTGTAAAAGCTTGAAATTCCACTTACTTTATATCTAAGAGACAATTGTTTGACCCTAATCTATCCTCTATCATTCTCTTTTATCAGATACTTGTTTAGCTAAATATAGCTGCCGATCAAATGAGAAGTGAGAACACAGTGAAGGACTGAGGGGAGCCATAGTTTCAGTGGAGTGATGATCTTTGTCTCTTATGCAAATATAGGAGCATAATTATATATTAAGCGGGATGGATAGAAAGGTTATGACATCTGGACTTTGCAGTCTATGCAAGAGGTCATAGAGAATCATGGTATTACTGTTATTTAGTGATGGGCGATTGTGTCTGGGTTCGACCTGCAAGCTGTTCATTAAACTCATCGAAAATTCTGCAAATTGCAAACTTTAATCAAACTTTAACCCCACTGAAGTCAATGGTGAGTGAATTTTGAAAATCAGTTCTGCTAATTTTCAAAGCTAATAGGCAAAGGAATGTCAAACAAGGGGCATGGGAAACTGGGCAATTCCATGGGAGTCATGTACCAATTAGTGATGAGTAAACTGAACAATGTTTGGTTGAGGTTGAGTATGAGGTTAGTGTATAGATAATAGAGCAGCTGTCAAAGAATATGGCAATAATAATGTCTAAGTCCCTGGTGAATAGCAGTATTTAAGTTTCTTTTACATTAAAAATCATCACATCAAGTTCAGAGGCCTTTAGAGTTCCCTGTCTGACAACTTACTAGTAATGGAGCTAATTGGTTTATATTTCCAGTATGCATTCACCTCCACTATGTCTCTCCTCTTCTCCCTGCCAAAGATCTCTACTGCACATGCGCTCGACACATCATCCTGCACGGCCGCTCAAGAAGCTTTAGATCTTCAGCCGGGAGTGAGCAGTGGTGACAAAGGTAAGTAATTACCTTTTTGGTAACTTTTTTATATTTTTAAATGTTTTTGCATATATCTACTGCTTGCTAGCAGTAGATATATGCAAAAAAGATAGTTTAATTATATCTAAACTAAAATTTAGATGCCGGCATCTGACTTTTAGTTTCGTTTTCAGGCCGCGTACAGCAGAGAATGCCGCAGGCTCGCAGGGACAATGTAAGTGTCACTTTTCTCTGCAGCCCCGAGTAAGGGCCTGTGTTGATGGGCTTTTGTTCACTAAACAGGTTTTGCATTCCTACACATGTTTATAGAAATATAAAACCTGATTGAAGCAGGTCAAATGAAGCAGGTGAAGGCCAATTATATCTCAAATGCATCTGTCAATGAATTCTGAATAAACTCACATCTCAAACTGATGTCAAACTGATGCTATTGACACAAGCCCAAAGCCTGTCAACACAGGCCCTTAATAAATCAACCTCAATTACATAAGACCTTTTAACTTGCTGCTGAATACTGTTTGATTTACCAACAGTGAAGTAAGGTGGCCAGATGCAGTGGGCCTTGGGTAAACGAATAGTAGTGATTGTTCACCTGCTACTGTGACAGAGAAGATCTGCCTGCTGTGTGAAAGGTTCTTAAATAATATGATCAGTTCGACTGAGTACTAAAGATGACTAAATAGTTTCTGGAAACAACTAATACTTCAGACAAAGATACAAAATGGGAAAGGGAGCAAGTAGGTGTACATTATTGGATGCCTGAAAGAGCATGGGAGGTTGAGGGTTCTTAGCAGTATGGAAAAAGTGCCTTCACCAGAGGGTAAGCTGTGAGCACAGGTGGTAGATTCCATGATCTGGAGCCTCAGGCATGAAGACCCCTATGGGCTCGATGTATTAAAGTGTCAGTATTAAGAATTGAAGATGCATTCAAGGCAAGATTAAATCTGAATAGTGGATGTGCAGAAGTACTCCTGACACTTTAATATATCAGATCCCATGGGCCATGAACTAGAAAACCCCTGCTGAACTTTCAAATCATGAAAAACAGGGTGCTCCCAGAGAAAAGTATTATTCCAGCATGGTTGTAGCTGAAGCACTAAAATTATTCCCAGTGAAAAACAATTTTTTTTTATAGTGCTAGAGTTATTCCCAGGTTTATCTACATATATTTGCTGATGTGATTGTTTATCTTTTTAATTTACCATGTTTATGTTTTTTGTAAAAAGGTGAAGCAATTGCATTCGTGAAAAAAGGTGAATATTATTGCCACAGAAAAAACATTCTTTTTATAGTTACCAAGGTAAACTTTTGGTAAGAAATTCCATCAAAATAATATTAACTGTGTTATGTATTCATTTTTAAAACCTAATTAGCACTCTGTTTTTCCTATACTCATCAACACATCAGCAAAATGTGCCTTCTGGAAAAAATAAAAACCTACTCTGATAAATGCCACCAGGCAAAACAACAGTGACACACACGCAAACACACTATCTATCTATCTATCTATCTATCTATCTATCTATCTATCTATCTATCTATCTATCTATCTATCTATCTATCTACTGGGCAGATTGTGTGCCATATCAATATATCTGAATATAATTTATTGGAAAAAATATGTTATGATAAAATTTTTGCTTGTTTCAAACTTTCAAAGTTCTTTGTGTCTAGATAACCAACTTTGCAGTTGATGTAAAACTTTGGAGATGTAAAAGTGGGCCATTCAGTGTCCTTTTAAACACTTCAAGAAGCTGTTAGGTACTCTCCTTAGTCCCCATAAAGATTGACTTTACAGTGACCATATACTTAGGTTTTTTTTTACAGATGAGATAAAAATCCAACATCTTGCCATTCTTGCTGCAATCATCAGGACCAAGAGTTCAAACCTGATTTGAACAGTAATCTTCTTCTTTACTATTTCACAGAACCTACAAAGATTTTGAAGCAAGATTCAATGAGCAATCATAAACCTTTGTTTCTCCAAATAGTTTGCAATTATATATCTACATGTTGATTGCATACATGACTTTGCAGTGCTACACAATCTTTGTGCTTCACTGCTCCTTCTCACAATGCAAGTCTATGGCAAATAGGATTTTCACTTTGCAAGGGAATGCTCTTTTAGCTTAGTGAATGAGGAGAAGCTCTGCTGATTTCCATCATCCCGATCATGTGCAAGCAAAAATACTTTTTACATTTTTTTCCTTGCACATGATTGTGACAAGTAGAAAAGAAAATTTCTACTACATTCAGTGTGCCCTGCCACACTGCAAAAAATGGTTCAAGAATGGTTTGAGGAACACAATTCTCCAGATCTCAATCCAATCCTGCATCTGCGGGATGTGCTGGAAAAAGAAGTCCGATCCATGGAGGCCCCACCTCGCAACTTACAGGATTTGCTTACTTAATTACTTATTTGCTTGTAAGGATCTGCTACTGATGGATTGGTGCCAGATACTACAGCATACCTTCAGAGGTCTAGTAGAGTCCACGTCTCGATGGATCAGGACTGTTTGGGCGGGAAAAAGAGGACCTACTCAATATTAGGTGGGTGCTCATAATGCTATTGCTGATCTGTGTATTACATTAGTGTCTAACCATTAAAGGAAAAATAAAAATAAATTGTTAAAACTTTTATGCTGGCAGCACTCAAGACATAAAAACAACCATATTCATAAAATGATTATATCCCTTTAATAGGACACATAAATAATGTATAACATATATAATGTGAACTGTAAAATACTCTCTTAGAAAACAGGAATAAAAAGTTATCAGTCTTGTGTCATTTGCTTTTCTGAAGTGCTTACTTACTGAAGAAAAAAACTTTTAGCAGAAAAAAAAATATTGGCATTGCAGTTGTTTGTAGACGTGATACACTGCTGAGTGCAGATTACTAAAACAGGCGGCAGCAGTTGGGGGTATCACAGCCACTGAGCTCTTCATGTCCCATTAGGAAGTCATTTGAAAGAAGCATACAGTATATTACAACCATATGTGACCAGTCAACAGTGCAGAAGTCAGATGTGATAGCAAAAACTAGTCAGTCTTTTGTCAAGAAAATTACATTATTTGTAATATAGTCCATTGTTATTTCTAATCTTTGCAGGATGAAAATGTTTATTTTCCATAGTAATATTGGATAAAATAGACTTTAATTTTTACAGCCTCTCCCATAAAAGAAAACTCCAAATGAAACACAAACTTTAATACTCAATCAGCAATACAGATAGCTGTTTAACAATGTTTTTGGATGAACTGCATGGTGTGATAGCTAATAATCCACAGCCTACCAACTACCTTGTGGTGACACTAAGGTTTCTCTGTATAATTACGACCACTATAACCATTGCAGACTTTGCATTCTGAGCAGAAAATAGACCTACCCACATTCAGCTGTTGGAATCTCTATAGCGGATTGGAACTGGATATCCCAGAGTTTTAAGCTTAAAGCCCAACTCCAGTCAGAACTTTTTTTATAGTTTTGAAAAGAACTGGGAAGAATTAAATTATATGCATCCCTACTGGTGAGATCCTGTCATTTCCTATTCTGTTTCACTCCTTAAGCTGGTCAGGAAGTGAATGTAAATTGCTCAATGCAGTTCACTTTGCAAGGAAATTTTCCTTTAGCTTAGTGAATGAGCTGAGGTTCTGCTGACTGCCATCACCAAAACAATTTTTAACATTTTTTTCTTGCATGTGGTTGGGTATTTTTTGCAAAGTGAATTTTCACCCACCTAATTCACTAAGCTAATGGGAAAATTACCTTGCAAAATGAGCAGCCTATTATTTAGTAAATCAACCCCAATGTCTCTGGAAAGGTCATCCCTAACCTCTTATACTCACATTGCGTGCACTTCCTTGTTGCTCCATGCTCTGCTTTGTGAATACCTATCATTCCTGGGTAAGGGGGAGCATGAGACAATTTCTAGGCCTGAACAATGTTACACCGTATGGAGTCACTCTCTTTATTTGTCTCCCCAGGTTTCTGACATAAGTGATTTCAGCTCTGACTGTGAAGGGCAATTTCAGCATTGACTGTGTAGAAGAAAGTAGCTGCAAGGTAGTGTAGGTAAGGTGATTATATGGGGGTCAATAGATTTAACTCGTGACTTGCATACAAAGCAACAGCTACTCTGAATAATTTTAATCAAGGAAAAAGTAGAAAGGTACACATGGGCAAGACATAATGCAAAACAATACAAAAATTCCCCAGCACACTTTCTAGTTAGCCAGCACAAAAAACTAAACTGATTCAACAACTTAGATTACAAACAAAGGATGTTTTACATACATTTGCAAATACATTTAAAGCCTCACAGCAGCATCAAGGCACCTCTGTAAATTGTGATTCCGAACTCAAAAATATCTGTATGCCAACTCATTTTACATAGAGTATGCGTTAATGGATACATGCAGAGCAGGATTACCTGGACACATTCCTCTCCTTAAAATTGCATCAACACATGGCAGCTCAAAACAGCAGATGACCTCAAGTAAATGTCTGCACCAAATCGAGCATAGCAACAATGGCAACCACTCAGATCTATTTAAAACTAGCAAAAAGAAGAACTTTGACTTTAAATAATTGCATTTTGACATTTGTGTATGTTTTCCTCATTATTCTAATGATTGAACAGACTTTTAACAAAATATATAAAACCTTATTTCTAAAAATTAAAATGCATTTTACTGTGTTAAAATTATGAATGATACGTGAAGCATAATAATGGCAAACTCTTTTTATGGACTTAGAAATGTGCTTTGAATTAGAGGCATCCATCCATTTTTCTTGTTCTCATGAAAAAAATATGAAAGATGCCTATTCATCCAGAAACATGAATCATATGTTTTTCATGTTTTCAGAGCTCTTAGCTAAAATGCATTTTAAAATACTCTTGAATCATTAATACTCATAAGTGACATTATTAAGACATTATTTAGTAGCAAGCATATTTTTCTAAGTGATTTTTAGCATATTCTAGCCTTAAGAGATTTTCTGTAGGCTACAGAATCTGTTTAACTGATCCTTAAATATTTTATTGTTCAATTCATAAGAAGATTTTGTTTATATTGAGACACTAAAATTGTATTCACCTAACCTTAAAACTGTTCTCTAAGCACCACTGCCCTCTACCCTTCGCCCATTAAATTAAGCAACATGTTAAGTTAGTTAAAAAGAAAAAAACTCATCTAAAATACTCACTTAAATCCATGATGAGTAAAAGGGTGCCCACATCACTGCCTTGGTGATGCAGACACTTGCCATTGGCTGTTCAGTTGCAGGGTCCTGTCAGGCTTTAGGACTGCACAGGCATGGTGATATGCCAATAGGGGGACTGGTCAGGCAGACACAGACTACAGCATTTGATCACTGATGATCACTCCTGGAAAAAGGGCCAGTCCCATGACGGTGGACTTTGGTGAGTAGAAAATAGTTTTTTGGGGTTTTAAATAAAAAACTGATAAATGGGTGAGTAAATGGGGATTGGATGGGGAGTTGGTTTACCTGGAAATGGGCTTTAAGACTGTTTTTGTTTTCAATTGTTGCTACCTAATCTCTCTTTTTTTTCTTGAAAATGTTAGCTACTGCCTAATCCCATTTATGATTATTAGGAACTGTTGATACCTTTTTGAATTCAATTGGCTAAAAAAGCAATATAGTATCATCAAAAAGAGGTAGTGGCACAATAAGTGTTAGGGAGCCAATAAACTAGACTGAAACTTAAAGTGCAGGTTTGAAATTTAAAAGGAGTTTACTAAAAATAACAATAAACAAAAATGGCAAAAAACAATGGAGATAGTCCAGGACGTAGTCAGTGCCACGCCAGGGAACAGATGCAAAAATGGATAGTCAGCCAAGCCAGGTCAGGGAGTACGGGGAGCTGGATGAACGGAAACAAAGCCAGAGTCAGGAACCAGTTTACTAAAAATAACAATAAACAAAAATGGCAAAAAACAATGGAGATAGTCCAGGACGTAGTCAGTGCCACGCCAGGGAACAGATGCAAAAATGGATAGTCAGCCAAGCCAGGTCAGGGAGTACGGGGAGCTGGATGAACGGAAACAAAGCCAGAGTCAGGAACCAGGTGATTAGTCAGCCAGAGCCAGGATCAAACAAGGAAATTAGCAGCAGCAGCAGCACACCTGGTTGACCAGAACAAATGCAACGGCGAAACTGAAAGTACAAGGTGAAGGTTAAATAGTGACCTAGTGCCTGCATCATCACTCTGGGACAGGAATATATATAGCCAGCAGTTGCAGGAAGATAATGTAAACAGGTGTGGTCATAAGAGGGTGCCAAAGAGGAACCATCATGTCAAACATGCTGACAAGCCATACACAGCTGACTGGATGAGGAAAGGTAAGAAACCCTGACACAGAGTAAAAGGTGCCACAGCTTCTACTGAGCCATTAGCACTGTTTGGCAAATCACTTGCTATAATTCAAGATTTCCCATCTCTGTGTGAAAAGGCTTCCTTTCTTACAAACCAAAGTGAGGCATTTGCTTGTATGATTTGGGTTAAGATTCAGAAGAGAATAGCTACTGTATATAAAAGAGCAGAGGCTCAAGGTTGGGACCTTACTAATAAATACTAGTTAGAGGTAAACTGTAAGGCAATATAGAGTGTAATGTATGAACTACAGTGACCCAAACAATCAGAACTCCTCTTTTAGTTATCTGACAACAATAAATCTATCTTCTGGTTATCAGCGTTACATCGGAGGAGCCCTACTGCAAGGGTTATTACTTTTTTCCCCAGAGTTCATTTTTAATATATAGGGGCTCTTTTACTTGTCATAGAATTTGAATATCTGTACAGCCAGTCCTGAGATTTACACAATTCTACAAGGCAGTGCAAACCAAGAAGGTGACCTGACTTTTCTCTGCTTCAATTATGAAATACAGCTTGGTCACCTCCTTGCCCCCAGCCTGTGATTGTACAATAAAGGAAAGAAGAAGACCAATTAAGTAATCTCTCTTCTCTCTCATCTTGCCATGCATAACATGGCTAAAGTTATTTTGAAAGTTGTTGTATTATCAGGCTGACTAGAAAGAGATGATGTCTTTTTGAAGTTTAGCTTGTTAATATGATAGTTAAAGTCAAAATCCATCTTCATAATTTTCAGTTAAATAGTAAATTCACACACCTTGTGCAGTGGTGGTCTGGGAGACATTGCTCTATTAATCCTTTTTCTACCCTACAGCCTTACAAACAATTATTAGATACTAATATTAATTAAATTAAATTAAATATATTTAACCCCCCTCCCCCTGATGGTTCAGGCCACTCATCAGCAGGCTGGGACTCATAGTTGCACCCCCTGCATCTCTCAGCAAAGGTGTCATTACAGTGCTAATTTCCTGTGTTTATGGGTGAAGCCAGGGGTGTCTAAGTTGCTACCAAGCTTGGACAGGCAAGGTTTCTGCAGTGGGGAGCCAGTGAGGGAGCATAACAGGGAAAATATACGTGCCTGAGGGATGGGCTATGTGCGGGCACTGTTACTGTGCCCTGGATGGCACAGTGTCTCTTTAACTGTTATTACAGTAGGTCTGACTATGTCATGTTGAGGATATCCAAAAAAAGCAAAAAACTCACCGCTCCAATTCCACCAGGCTGCAGATCAATACAGACATTAGGTGCAGGCCACAGTGTGCTCCCACTCATCAAACAGTATCTCTCTAATCAGCCGCACGAAAGCGAGGTCAATAAAAATCCAACTTTATTGTTGTAAATTCCATGCAAAGTTCAAAATACAAGGTATACACCACCATAGAGGTCTATTCACTAAGCTGCCGTAGGCAGCCGAGTGAATGACCGACCTGAAGGGAAGTAAGCCGAACGCTCTTTGGCTATTCACTTCAGGCTGGTACGGCTGATTTCAGCCGTACATTGGGTGGCTTTGCGTGGCTTCGGGTCGGTCGAACATGCTCTGCATGTTCAGCTGAACCTAAGTGCAGAAGGAGTTCGACTCAGCCGATCCAACATCTGGATCGGCAAAGCCGAACCTCCAGCAGGCTACTTGCTGCTGTTCGGTCTATTCTTATAGATGCCGAACAGCAGTGAGTGAATAGCCGAATGCCGCTGAGCGGCATTCGGCTCGGCTGTTCTGCTCGCTCCCTCTGTGGGACTGAGCAGTACGGAAAAATATTTAAAAAAGTAGAAAAATAAAAATTACAGCAATGACAGCTAGCTCCACCCAACAGTTTTCTATTGGCCGGCGGTTCTGCTGCCGTCAAAAAAAAGAAAAAAAAATTTGGCCATATGAATGCATTGCTAGATTCCTATTGGCTATTTCAATTTGCAATAGCCAATAGCAAACTAGCTATTGTAATCACCCTCTGCTGCTGTCAATCAATAGTGGGGACCTGATGGAGAACTGCAGCACAGGGCGGGTACAATAGTGCTCAGCCAAGTTCGGGAGCTGTAGGGCTATAGTGAATAGCCCGTACAGCAGCCCTTCGGTTCTACTGAACCGAAGGGGTCCTGGGGCCGAAGCTAGCCGAAGGATCGGCCAAAGCTACGGCTAGATCCTTTGGCTGCTTCGTGAATAGACCACATAGTATCTCTCCCACTTCAACGCCACTTACGCGTTTTACCACCTGGGCTTAATCCTATTATTATTTTATTTTTTATTCTGTTTCTGTTTGATTTTGCAATTCTGCCATCTTCTGCAGCAGAAAATACTATTTTCAAATGGGCTATTGATTGTTATTGGAACACAGACATATTTTCTGACATGTTTTTTTTCTGTGGAAGTACATAGCATTTCTGACAACATTTCTTCTCCCTTTCTTTCAAACCTCTTCTATTTCTTGGCTTGTTTCTAATGACACAGAATGTAAAATTGTCAAATTTATAGAAAAAGGATTATAAAAAATAAGATGAAAGTTGTATTTTTCTCTTTAAGCAGACGGGGTTTAAAATAGCATAATCTCCTGCAACAAACATCCAGAAAATGTTCTTGTCTGCTTTATAAGGTAAAGGTTCAGTGATATATGAATCTGCTTTTACAATTATTAAAAAAAAACAAAAAAACAAACAAACAAACAAATATAAAAGAGATTTTATTTTCTTTAGTAAAATACATCATGCATAATTTAAGTTTTGTTAATCTCTGAACATTCACAAAAGGCATAAGAGCTAATGATCAGTATATAGAATGAAGTATATAAGTTAGGTTAACTTACCAGCAGAATGCTTAATGATAAAATATGTGTATTTGTTTAAATATTTTATGCCTTGCTTTGTATTTAGGCTGTTATTGACTGTGTTTCTAACAGGACAGCTCTTCCACCATGAACAAGTGTTCTGGGTAACCCAACAGCTGCCATATTTTATGAAAAAGTAATGTCAGTCTCCCTAACTCACATTTAGCATTATACACCATGAAATTATTTAATAAAAGTAACTAGGGTTTTATAGATTTGTATTTGTAAAGCAGACCAAAAAAGAAATCATGTCTTTTGAAGTGTAGTGCCTCAGGTTCTCTAGAACACAATAAAATAACACTCCACATGAATAACAAAGTTATACTCACTTGAAGCTCTGAGCCGGCCAGCTGTTGCAGCGCTCCCCCAGTCTGTCTCCTCCTATGCTGCAGCATTCAAATTTTCCTCAGCATTCTCACGTCTATACACAGTGTATAGAGCGTGATGATTTACTGGACCTTAGACCGTTGCAGAGGAGGGGGAGAGAGGCTGGAAGGACTGGTCTAAAAACAAGCCAGCTCTACAATTCAGGTGAGTATAACTTTTTTTAGCCTAGACAAGAATGAGCATGTAACCTTTGCAGTGCAGGGGTAGCCCCACTACGAGAGTTAATACATTTTTTTCCTGGAGTTCTTTTTTAAAATGTAGTGACCACCACCCAACTTGAGGAGATCAAGGGGTTTTGTCCCACACTGGTTCCCAACTGAATCTTTTATATCATCCTAGTTACAAGAATACGTTCTAACATTTATGATGCACACAATGTTTATTGTTCAATAGCTTTTTTAAACAGCTATTCATATGCCACTAGACTTCACTTATCCACTGGTCGAAGATAGAAGCCTGTGGGATGCGGGTGACTGCTTGTTTAAAAGTAATTTAATGGTGAATAACCTAATGTGTAGGTCTCCTTTTGTAACATGCTTGTTGGCTTTGTACTGGAGAGGAACCTGGAGCTTGACTGCACTCATGGTGGCCCAATGTATTCTTCTGGGAGGTTATGAAAAGGAAGTGAAGAGTTTTTTCTATTAGTCAAGGATACAGTGATGTACTGTATGTACTGTATACACAAGAACAGGGAGGGAAATCAGCACAGAAGTGGTATGTTCTTCCAGCTCTTCTGATAACCAAAAACAAGGGGCATCAGAGTAAAAATTCCTGGTGTAGTCCTGACAACTAGAAGAGCATGCAACATGGAACACATGTATTTATTGGATGGACAAAAGTATTTTCTCAGTGTTTTGTTTCACAGATGCAAAGTCCACTTTAATATCTTTTGAACTTACTGCATATCAAAATAAGGAAAATGTGAGAATTACAACATACAAACCACATAAACCACATAAAGGAAGACAATCATTTTAATATGTTTTGTTTAAAGTCATGTAAACATTATCTGTTCATACAGGATGAACATATAGGTCACGTTTTCTTTACACTGACAAAAAGGCATTATAATCTACAAGAAGGGCAAAGTCTACAGCATGTGTTATTACAATAACTGACTCTTAAGGCTGCAAAAAAAGAGAAGAACATGTACAAAACTTGCACATTCTGTCCGTTTAAAATAAAAATCAAACCTTTATTACTGTTATTGCCTTTTCTATATATAGCAATGATAAGTCTTTACTCAAAAATAAAAATTGTCTACTAAAATTCTAGAAAGAGAAAAATAAACCATTACATTCTAATCCTTTTACCCTTTCCTCTAGAAGCATTCATGTGAAGATTAGACAATATTTTAGTAATTTATACAATAGTTACAATATACATTTTTGGGGCTGGATTTAATTAATGCATTTTTTTTATCTAAAAGTTTTATCAATCATTTTCAAACAAAGTACTTTTAGTAGTAGTTTTATCAATAATTTTCAAACAAAGTGTTTATAAGAAAGGCAATGTAAATGCTATGACAGACAATATGGAAATAGCTGTAAAGGTGTACACAAACCTCCTAAGACAGTAGAAGTTCCTGTTCATGTGATTGGGGAGTGGGAGGGGGAAGTTAAAAGTATATGTGTGTGTGTGCGTTCTGTCTCTTTTATTCTCCAGTTTTGCTTTAAGTCATGGGGAGAAATGGAATCAAATGTAAAACTGTCAAACAGATCGTGCTATCGCCACACACCAGGAGATTTCTTGTCCCCACAGTCTACAGACAAGTGTTGAGAGTAGAATGGATGCAAAAATGTTTTTTTTTGCTTTTTTTGAGCTTTGCTTTACTTATATCGCTATGCATAGTCCTTTTATTCTCAATTTCTGACCAAGCAATAATAGAATTAAAACAATATTACTTACACCAAAATCATAATGAACAGTTTTTAGCATGCTGTTTGTCTCCACTTCTGAATTCTCAACTGTATTATTCTCCATCCTCCTCCTTTCAAGCATTGTGTGTATATGTGGCCTGTGTTTACCTATGGTGAAATATAGCCAACTGACATACAGTGTAAAATAACAGGATGTTATAGTATACCTTAATTTGCATTAACAGTAGGCCATTAAGTAGATCAGTTGAATGCACCTCACATCTCTTTAATCTCAGATTAATATAGCTTTCTGATTTCCCACTGTGGCCTTTATAAGCAAATAAGGCCTAGTTAATGCTTATTTTGTCTTACGGGTAGGGTTGCCACCTGTCCAGGATTCACCCGGACAGTCAGGGTTTTTAATGTTGTGTCCAGGTTTCATGGCAGCTGAAACCCGGACACATGTTGTCAGGCAAACAAGGGCAACCAAAATTAAGATAGGGGCTATTGGGCCCCCAACTTAAAATAATCTTGACTGTGATATTTACACATAAACGGGTGATGCTATTTACATATGAAAAAGCCACGACTCATATTCCCCAAAAAATTTATGTGCGCCGCTAGAGTGTTCGGGTTTCGCTGGAAGAAAAGGTGGCAACCCTACTTACGGGTCTAATTCTGATGGACCTGATGGAGAACTGCAGCAGAGGGCGGGTACAATGCTAGTTTACTATTGGCTATTGCAAATTGAAATAGCCAATAGGAATCTAGCAATGCATTCCAATGGGCAAAAACTGTTTGTTTTTTTTCTGTTCTGACACGGCTCCATGTCAGAATAAAGAAGAAAAGGATGCATATGCATTCGGCTCGACTGAGCCGTTCGGCCACGTTCTACTGAACCGAAAGGGGTCCTGGGGCCGAAACTAGCTGAAGGATTGGCCAAAGCTACGGCTAGATCCTTCGGCAGCTTTGTGAATAGACCCCTTAGTGTTTTTTCAGTTGTTATGGAAAATGAGGGCACTATATTAGGTACAATGTTTTTCAAATGATCACACTGTTAGCACCATCTAGAGCTTACTGTAGCAAGGTATTGGTGGCACTGAGAGTATAATAAAAATACATCAGAACTATTTGGAATCACTGGTTTGGACATTTTAAAACAGTTTACCCCTAGAAATCCAGGTACAGTTGGTAAGAGGTCCTAAGATAGAGCCAGAACATGCAGGAGGGATCACATCTTTTACGATCCACTGACCATATTGGACACATCCAGAAAGAAGGAAGCCCAAAGCCCAGCAAAAGAAACTGAACTAACTTGTTTAGCTTTCTTCTTCAAAACCCTTTATGTGATTATATAGCTGGAAGATGACAAACTGACTACTATTTCACACGCTACTGATTGTGCTGGTACATTTGGAAATGCTGTTATTGCTTTTTTTTAAAAAAGACATTAAGATTGTAATGTACTTTGTTTAAAAATAATTTGGTTGTCATCTAATGGTCTGTATAACTCCTTATCCTCTGCTGTATCTATATTTCCCATTGAGCACTCCTACTCTAGCTAGCAGTAAGTTTATCATATTCAAAACTGTATGTGACCACTCTGTTGTGTTTAAAGCCTATTGTAGGAAGCATATTTTGTATTAAGAAATCAGGAGTTATACTTAGGTGGAGGTAGGCAGAAAGCAAAGTACATTTAGGTACAGTAGACCTAAGATAATGATAAAACCTTGAGATAAAATTATTTCACAAAATCCAGACATTGACATTATTTAGTCTTTGGTTAAAACAATGTTTATTTTCATATTTTCTCTCCTTAATTATTAACAAAAGCAAAGTGACACTCTACACAGCCTGATGACAAGAAATTTCTAAAGAGCTACATAATAAATAATGCAGAACAGAAATAATGAAAATATCATCTACACTAAAAAGAAAAAATGCTTAAATGGCAAATAAAAGAAAGTTACTGCTTGTAGGGGCAAAATGTTTGCTTTGGTGGGATTTCAGGAAAAAGCAAGGTTTCTGAACTTGTTATGTTAATTTTCCCTTTATGCAATTAAAAAAACATATAGCGTATATATTTTTTCCTTTCCTGTTTAACATGGTAATATAGAATCAAATAGAAAAGTATTATTATGCATTCATCCAACTTACATGCAAATGGGATATATTAACTATGTACACTTTTATTTTTTTCTGAATAATAAATTGTTTAATTCAATATGCATAAGAATTGTGCATTTCTCTTGAAAACTGCAAGCTCTTACCAAAAAAAGACATTTAGTTATAAATATTTTAAATAGTTTAAATACATATTTCATACAAGGAATATAAAAATAGCATTTTTTCTGATAAATAAATTAAGAGGTTTCATTAAACTGACAAATAACGTGCAACGGCTAACCCACCATCTACCAACTCTGTTTGGTTGATTGTCTAGGAGATGACATGCAGCGATAATTGTCCCTATGTCTTCTCTGAACTGACAAATAGACAGCAGGTATCATGGTCACCTGAAGCAAGCATTGACAGTGCTATTGTTTGCAAATAACAATCAGGCACTCAGGAAAGAGCATTTTGCTTTGTGATATAATAACTCCCTACGAAATATGTGGTCATGTGTTCTTTTGTATATGACTCCCAGCTGTTTTGACCCTCTGGGTCTTTAGTCTGCATTAAAAGGCCTGGCACACAGACCAATAGCTTACATAAGTAACAAAAACACACCCTCCACACTTCTAAATAAATATCTTAAGGTACTGTGCTTTTTGAATTAATTTCTCATTTATATCTTTTCCAGAATAGTTGAAATGAAACAAACTCATCCATGTGTCTTTGCAGTCTCATGCATAAATAGTTACCACATTGCTGCTTCTGCTGAATATTACTAATCATTTATGATTATACATTTATGGCTTTGTCATCTTTAAAATCTATTGTACTCGTAACAATGTCTTCGGAGTATTCTTCTGTCAACTGTCCAGAGAGTCCAACTGTCCCTTCTATATCCCAAGAACCTGGCAGATTTTCAAGGCTTAGTGAACTAATTGCTCCTTGGCTAAAGCCTTCTTCAGATCTACTGGGCAGCACAAGTTGAAGAGAAGTGTCAGATGATGAACACATAGATGGAGAAAGAGTTGCAGAAATAGACTGCAGAGGAGTTAATGTGGTGTCTGAATGAGGTGATTCACACTTCAAATAAGAATATTGGTCAGCCTGAATAACTTGATAATGCGAGGGAGAATATCCAAGGCCTGATGTGTAGTAATATTCACCTTCTAATGAATTTTCTACATTTGATCCATTTCTTTGGGGGCTGCTTCCTACACTGGAAGGATCCATGTTCCACAAGTCAGATACAACAGCACCTTGACACAACTGTGTTGGATTGCCAACCAGGGAACCTTGCCTTTGCATGCAAGCTTGGTTTGTTGTCCATGTCATTCTAGTTTGCATTTGATCCATTGGAGAGCCTATTGTAGTACCCATTCCATCAATCACTGTGCCATAAGTTGAATAATATCCAACTGGTCTTTGTGCAGCTAACAGGTTTTCTAAAATATTCATGACAATCTTCATATCTCTGCTGAGCTGGGATACTTCATGAGTTAAAGTACTAACCTAGAGAAAAGATAAAAACAAAAAAGGGTTTCATATATATGTTGGTATAAGCTTGCCTGTCCATAGCATGATGTTATCACAATTACTAAAATGAGAAAAACAATATATATATATGTGTTTTTTTGAGCCAAAAAAAATATAAGACAGTGTCTTATTTTCGGGGGAAACACGGTATATAGTGTCCTTCAAAATAATTTAATTAGACTACAAAGCTGTTACTGACCAGTTATGGTAAACATCATGAAACTAAATGTGTAATATCTGAAGTGCTATTTTAGATTATAAAAACACCAGACTAATAGCTGCTTCAGTTAGTAAAGTGTTAAATAAACTACTCGTATATTATAGTATGTATTATACTTAATAATATGATCTCTGCAGCTCTCCTATTGAACTACCTCCTTACACATTTAAGGAGTTTATTTATAAACAATTCACAGAGCCTGAGAAATTGCGAATGGAGGCAAACATGAATGTAAATAGTATTTTTTCCCCCAAATTGAATATAATATGCGGAAAATACCACATTATGACCATGGTATGGAACTGAGGAGCATAGAAAAGAAGGATATTCCTATGTTCTTCAGTTACATCTGGTCACCATTAAGCAGTATTTTCCTGCTATTACCTTTGACCTAGAGAGAAAATAAGCGAGCCAAGCACACAGCATCCGGTGCCAACTAGGATGTGACCGGCGGCTTCTTTTGAAAACTTCCCAGTGAGGAAATGGTCCTTTGAATGTGACACTCTTGCAGGCTATTGTTAACCCACATGTATTCGTTAGTACGTTTGTGAGTACATTTATTTATGCAGACTTTTTTCATCTTATTCAAATTTTCTACACATGAAAAGGGAGCTCTGTTTTTATCTTTTTACATGTATTGAGGGATTCCCTGACCCTGTGAGAAGTTGCTACTGGGAGTGTGGAGAGGCCGTCACTGCTTGAAGATCCCTGAGATTCCACTAGCGCTGAGACTAAGACGTTGGTGTATTGTTGCATCTTAAAATTATAGTAGGTACTTTTTTTTTTAATTCTAGCTACTGCAAATATGCTTTAGTTTTATATCATGTTTGCACTTTCCTACGCTCTGTAAAACGCTCAACATATGAAAACCAATGATTTTGCCTATGGGCATGGTTCCCACCTGGGCGTTTTACAGCGCGTTTCAGATCTTTCCTAATTTTTCGTTTTAATTTTGGATGAGTTCAACGATAATTACGAACACAGAAATTGCAGAAAAAGTGACATTAAATGTGTTAGACAATTTTTGACAGTCCACAAGAACATAAAGCATCTTTTTTTTAAACAGCATGGGGTCCTCCCTAATTCCTACCAGACCCTGTAGGTCTGGTAGGAATTTTAGGAGGACCCCAAAAAAGTGTGGGGTCCCTGCCAATATCTCCTACCAGACCCTTGATCCAAGCAGCAGCCAGGCAGAGCAGGAAAGGGGGATGAGCATGTGACCCCCCCTCCCCCCTCCTGCACCATACTAGGCTCCATGCCCTTAACATGGGGAGGATGCTTTGCCAGGGGGCCCTCCGGCAAAGCACCTTGTCCTCATATCCCTGGCCCAGTGGTTGTGGGGGTCTGCAGGCAGGGGGGGCTTATCTGAATCTTAGTGCCCCCTTTCATAAAGTGGTGACCCAGATCCCGCGCCCCGTGAATGAGTAAGGGGTAGTTGTCACTCCTACTCATTCACAAATAACAGTAAAATAATACATTACCATACCACACCTTACTACAAAGACCTTTATCTGGAAAAAAAACAACACTTTTTTTGACAATTCCTTTAAAAAAATCCCCCAAAAAGTCCCTCGATGTAATCCACAGGTAAATCACACCGTCCAGAGATGTAGATCCTCATCAATCACGAGGGATGACAGCCGCCGACTCACCGAAAAAAGTCCCCGCCACTGCGTCTGAAGCCGATGAACTCTCACTGCAAATGACAGGTTTTCTCTTGAATGTCAACAAGGGGTGGAGCAAGTCATGATGTCACAGGGCTTGCTCCGCTCCTTTGTTGTCATTCTGTGACATGTCTCGGTCCCCTAATGGAATGTAAACAAAGGGGTGGAGGAAGTCCTGTGATGTCATGACTCGCTCCACCCCATTGTTGATATTCGAGAGAAGAGTTGTCATTTGTGTTTAGAGTTCATCAGGATCAGATTTGTGGCGGGCATCAGCAATTCTTTTTCCAGTGTGCCAGCAGCCGTCATCCACCATGATTGATGAGGAGCTACATCACTGGACGACATGATTGACCTGTGAATTACATCAATGGACATTTTTTTAATAAGGATTGGCAAAAACAGTGCTGTGCTTTTTAAAAAAAATAAAAGTTGGTGTGGTGTGTTTATTAACTTATTTTACTGGGAAGTATCCTCCATACTAGGCAAAAAAACAAACAGAGGTGTTATAACATTTATTCATACATGCAAGGCAGAGCCAAAGGAGCTGAGGCATTTTGGGGGAAAAGCCCCCTCCTCAGACTTTTCCAAAAAAAATGCGTCAGCGCCTTTGTCTCTGCCCTGCATGTATGGTTTATTATACCACTTGTCTTCATCATGTACATGTGAGTAGTTTCTATTTTGCACACATTTTGCATTGAATAAACGTTATCCCACGAGGAAAGGGCGCTGTGCTTCTGTTTGTTTTTTGCATGATTCATGAGGCTAACTCCCAGTTGTCTTTGTGGATGGCAGCCTCCCTCAAGTGATTGGTGGTGAAGATTCTGGAGGATTATCCAGCAATGGCCTGCTGAGTTCTGTGGACATCATTTAACTTACTAATTTTACTGTTATTTGGTGAATGAGTAGGGGTAACAACTACCCCTTACTCATTAACGTGGGGGTGGCATCTGGGTGCCCCCTTTGTGATTCCTATAAGTCCCCCTGCCCGCAGACCCTCACAACCACCAGGCCAGGGTTGTGGGGAAGCACCCTCCCAAAGTTAAGGGCATGTGGCCTGGTATGGTGCAGGAGGAGGGGGGTGCAGCATTGCTCCCTTTTTCCTGCTCTGACAGGCTGCTGCTCAGATCAAAGGTCTAGTAAGGGATTTCAGGGGTCCCCCCTTAAAATTCCTACCAGACCAAAAGGGTCTGGTATAGATTGGGGAGTGGACTCCACGCTGTTTTTTTAATTTTAATGTTTAATACCATATCTTTTCATATACTGCTCTATAGCCACTTGAGGGCACAGACTTTGGCGTGTTATGCATTCCAATCAGCAACAATGATTGTGACATTGTTCCTGCTGCATTTCTTTTCTATCAACATGATCTACACTAAAGGTATCCAATTCACAAATATACTTAAAATGATTTTTTGGGGTGTTTTGTTTCCATGTGGCAAGGATACATGCACAGGCATACATCATCTTAACAGAGAAAAATATTTCCTCCCACTTTAGAGTTGTCGAAGAACTAAGGGTACACAACATCCTTGCAATATTGGGTGAACCAAAATATAAGAAAATAACAGAGTTGGTTAGTTGGCCTTGCATGTCCAAGCGGGTTTAGTGATAAAACATGGGAGCAGAAAAAGGAAGGCATAATCGGAACAGGATAGGTGGAGTAAAGAGGATGTAATCATTTATTTTAACCTTTATCTTTTGTATACAGTAATGGGCAAGGAATCACCTGTCTGCCTGTACACTTTAACCTATAACATGTCTTCATTAATATTTTTTTTCACTGAAACAAATGTTCTAATCATAGCTCAGAGCATGGTTTACTTTTCTATTAACCAAAAATATTTAGGTCACTTTAATGTCACTAGTCTAGAGAAAATAAATAGACCAATTTGTAAAGAATGATGTTGCCCTGTCTTGACAGCATATCCTCATTATAAACATAAACTCAGCTGTCAGATACATAGATAATGTGACAGGTACATTATTTACTGACATTCGAAGTTACAAATGCCACCATTTAGTCTGAATAATATAATTGCCCAGCTATTTGATTTCTGATATAGATTTGACAGATGAATAAAATGATATTTCCTGGGCTTGAAAGAAATGTGATTAAAAAACGATACAGATTTTAATTAAAAATTTTGATGGCACTAGTCATTTGTTTTCAAACTGAATTTAGAACAGTGTTTCTTGGTGAGCAAATTAGATATTACAGTTTATGCCTTATGTCCATGGGTGGTGCAATGCAGAGATTTAAGGTGCTCATACATAGGTGTGTTTATGCTCTGCTCAGTTTAGGAAAAGTTCTATTTGAGGAAGAGAGAAATCAGAGGCACATAGGAAGTTCATGGTTAATTCATTTACATGGGTAAAGGGGGCAGCTGCCTGGGGCCTACTAAAACCTGAGGGGGGTTAAACATCATCAAATAGAGGGTTCCATGTGCAGGAGGTCAGCAAAAGCATGCATTTGATATATTGCTGAGTGAGGATTTTTTAATATGTGTAATAATCCCCAGATGTCTGCTATCCAGCTACATATATATGCACTCAGACATATCCTTTCAGAGTGAAGAGTGACCTAATTTTCTCACTGTGAGAGTTGCCACCAGGGCCTTTTCCATGATAGTGTGGTGAGTATAACATGAAAGTCTGTATTCTTGATCGACAGGATCTGAGGTCTAAACTGGAGGATTAAACACAAATAAAAATAACAATGGATCACCAATGTATAAAATAATAAAATAATATTAATGCTTTTCCGGCCCCCTCTTTCTCCAAATGGCACTGGAGATTGAGAGAGATAGAGAGGGAGAGAAAGAGAGAGCTAAAACCTGTGGAGCTGCTAGACCTGCTGTGGTACACCTAGATCCTAACATATTGTGCTGGATTATACTGTATTTATTCTGGGGAGATTTATTAAGCAATTATGTATTGTCTGCACTGTATTAGCAGTATATACTCTATATGAATGGGTTAAATGATCCGTAGTACAAGATATGTCGCCCTGTACCCCCTTTTCCACTTACAGAGCTAGGTTATTGTTTTTCTTTGAAATAAATATTCATGTAATTTTATTGGTATCTATCTTCATTTTGTACATTTACCAGTAGCTGCCTCATTTCCCACCCTAGGCTTATACTCGAGTCAATAATTTTTCCCAGTTCTTTGTGGTAAAATTAGGTACCTCTGCTTATATTCGGGACGGCTTATACTCGAGTATATACGGTATGTTATCCTTAGAGGCCATCAATCACAATAGCCTATACTATTGCATATGTGTAGTAAATCTTGCTTAGAACATCCAATCAAAATCTCTAGTGCAAACACATTCATGATTAATTGACATGCATAATAATACATTGCTGTACATTGTTTTATTATACCCCTTAGAAATACTAATTCTTAAATTCTAATTCTAACTAATGTGCCTAATGCACCATTCATATGTAACAAATAACATAAACAAATTTCTAGAAGGACGCTGCACAATAATGATTTATTTTTCCTATTTCACTGACATTATGAGTCAACCTTATTCACAGGACCTTCTCCTAGAAACTTGGTAAGAGGTGGTTGTTTTTCATGGGTTGTACAATGTGAGCAGAGATTGTGCAGAGATGGGGCCAGCACCATCTATGGGCTGGATACATTAAATTCTGGTATACTAAATAATATTTTCACTGTGGTAATTGTGTAAAAGGAAAGAAAATTGTGTTCAAATTATTAAAAATTTGGGAGGAGAATTCTCATCTAAAGCTGTATGATAACTATAAGCAGTACTTTAAACTCAAATGCAAATCTGCTATTCTTACTGAAGGTCAACACAGCAATTCCACATGAACCAAGTCCTTGGTAACCCAAAATCAAAGCTAGTGTTTTGATAAGGGTTTAAAGAACCCCCCTTTCTTAAAGCACATGAGTCCTCAAGGACATATTGGCTAGTATCAGTGCGACAGGGGCCTGGTCACTTCTGCTCTCTATTCATGTGTGTCCTAGTACGTCAGGCTGTTATCTTAGATATTTGGAAATATGAGAGCTCCACAATGATTAATTCAGTCCAGTATGGGTTCTTTATTAGATGCAATGAAGAGGTGAAAATCCAACGTGTTTCAGAGGCTCACAGATCTCCTTTATCATGGTTTGTCTGCTGACAATGATGTATGATAATACTGGACAGGTGATTATGGGAAATTAAGATTATGTTATCCCTGTATGGGTTGCCTGTCAGACAGCACCTCTTATCTTTAGAAAAGGAGATGAGATTGTGTGCCTTTTATTTTTTTATTTTCAAACATGCATTTTAAACTTGAAATGTTTCTGTACAATGACAGAAGCAGCGCTCGACCTGAGCAATGCTCACTGTCCATCTGGTTAAAAATGATGCTACATTTTTAGTTAATTGGAAATCAATGTTGCAAAAGAATGTGTAAATAATGCCTGAAACCCTTCTCTTTGCATAATTAAGTATTTTTATCACACAGTGCCGCAAGTGAAAATGGTGCTTGCTATGACCCTTGTAAAGAACCAGTTACGATTGTCCTTATGCAAGAATTCAAAGTCTTAAAAAACAACTCTAGGCAGAAAGCTAACAGTTTAAATACATATAGATTTACTATATTTACTATTTTATTGGCCAAAGGATGCATAGCTCTATGTAGGAAACTCTGTGATTTGCAGACTTGTCCAAACTGTATAAAGATCTGGCCTAGGAGGATTTTAAAAGATAACCACCTGATGTTTCTCAGCTTAGTGCATGCTCCCTCAGTGATTACATGACAGAAGAGCTGTGTCAGCTCCTGCCTCCATTCTAGTGCTCTACAAATGCCTGCATTCCTGTCCTGTCCATACTGAGACTTAAATAGGCCAGTGTACATTGCTGATGAAGTATAACAGGGAGGAAAAGCAGTTTGTAACCCTATGCAACCTGAAATAAACTGAACCCCTCCTCCTCTCACATAAGTACAGTATTGGAAAAAAAACTGTTATTTCCTGTTAACCTATTGGTACTACTAAATCCTAATAACAACAATACTATTATACTGCATAACCAAAATACATAATCTTTGGATTTCAGAAGAAGCTTTTATCAGATATACATATCCTATCAACCAAATTTGCTATCCTAAATGTTATCCTTATTACTCATTCACAAGGGGGGCGCATCTGGGTGCCCCATTTTTAAAGGGTTACCCTGATGTTAATAATCTCCCCTGCCCGCACCCCCACAACCAACGCCCAAGGGCTTGTGGGAAAGAGGCCCCTTTTTTCCCATTGTGTGAGTGTGGTGTTTCTCTTTAAAATTCCTACCAGACTTTTAGGACTTGGTATGACTTTGGGGGAACCCCATGCACTTTCTTTTTATTTTTAACTTGGGGTCCCTCCCAAAATTCCTACCAAACATAAAAGGCCTGGTAGTACTTTTGGGGGGGAATCCCATGCTTTGTTTTTCTTTTTTTTTTAAATAGGGGTCCCTAAAGGGTCTGGTATGGTTTGGGAGGGGGACCCCTTACTGTATTTTTTTTTCTTTTCTGTACATTGTTTAATTATTTTTATAACATTTTTATTTCTTTTTCTTACATTTATTTAATTTTTTTCACTTTTTTTTCATTTGCTTACATTTTTTCTATTCTGCTCGCTACCTCAGATGGCTGACCTGAATGCTGCTCGGTGTCATTCGGCTATTCACTCGCTGCCGTTTGGTCCCTATGAGAAGAGGGGCGAATGGTTCAGCCAATCCAGATCTTGGATTGGCTGAGTCCAATGGCTTCTGCACTTTGGCTCAGCATGTTGGGCTGACCGAAGGCAGCCGAAGCCAGCCTATGTACGGATGATTTTAGCTGATGTACTGCTGAAATCAGCCGTACAGAGCCCAAGTGAATAGCCGAACACCATTCAGCTCAGTTCACTTCGGCTCAGTTATTCACACGACTGCCTTCAGCAGCTTTGTGAATAACCCTCTTGATCTCCTGGGGGGTTCAATAATTACTTTTAAGTTGTGGTGACACTTTATTTGTAAGTAGGAAAACCCAGAAGTAAGTGGAAAACAGACAAGACAGTCTGCTATAACCAAAATATTACTTTTAAGTGGATTAACTTTCCTTGTCAAGTTGTTGTTCAAGTCATGAGAAAACCTCGTAAAAAGTTGATTATTAAGTTGTAAAATGATGTTACATGTTTTTAGTTAATAAATACTAGGATTTTGTTTTCTGACTGATTAATAAATAAGATATTACTCTGCTCATAAGATAATTGACATGAAATCTTTTCACTAGAGGTATTTAGTACCAAAAAAGGAAAAAGAAATATACCTCATGGTTGAGTCTTGTTATCTGTTGTTTGGTTTCTTCCGCTGTGATAAAAAGCATTGCTGGGTTGAAATCAGAAATGTCTGCAGAAAATAAAGAAAAAATAAATAAATGTACAAACATAATAATGCATGTGCTGCCACAGCGGCCTGTCTTTTGTATTGTTTATTGTATTTGGAATGTTTCTCTTTTGCCACCTCCTGTTTTTGGTGCTATTTGGTACAGTCTTTAGCTAGACACTCCCTACCTCTCTGTCTGTTCAAATTTTTAGTTTTATGTGGCAGAGACAGGGCTTAAGAAAGTCATTATCTTCTAACTCTCCCAAAGACTGAAGACCATCTTTTGTATTGCACTTATAGTATCTGAAGTAAAACTATGTAGGATTCAACTTCTGTGTCTCATTGAAGAGTGAACAAATGTGGACCTTACATTTTTTGTCTTATCCAAACAACCTAAATTACACATTTAAACAAAAGGAAAATTCCACAAAAGTGGTAAAAATAAAGTGCTTTATTGAATATTATGCAATCTTTCTAGCACATAACGTGTGGCAGAGGCACCCAGGAAAGCATTAAGCAGGCAATTGTGCAGACCACAAAGGAAAAGAGATTTAATTAATGTTGTTATGATGTAGAAACCTTTACTAATGACACCAACAATGTAATTTGTGACCTTGTGCCCTCTGTGTACTTGTCAGTTCTTCAGATAAAAAGTGTAACACAGGTTCTATGACAGGTTAAATATAACATGTAAGAAAAACATATGGAGGTTTAAGTGAAACCAATTGTCTTACATCTAAAAAACTTCAACAAATAGTAAACCCTAAAAGTTAGTTGTATCATATAGTAATGATAATAATAATAATAGTAGTAATAATAGTAGAAGTATTTAATAATAATAGATACAAAATTTTTACTGAGAATTATACCTTGGGAACAGTGAATTGTGTGCATGAGGTTGAACAAGTATATAAGAATATGTAAAAGAGTAGTGAAAGAGTGAAAGGACAGGGTGGGTGGATGTCCCATTAGATAAACTGATACACTTCAACCATCTCTTACTGTATTTCCCAATGCCCATCTCTTCTATTAAATATAGTACATTTGACAAATTTTAAGCAGCCTTTAATATGCTCTTATATTTTATTGATTATATTAGGTAACAGGTATGTAGCAAATTCCCCAGCGGCTGACTTGAGTAAGTCTGGATGCCAATCCTCTTCTCTCCCTCACTAGAGCTTGCAGACCACTTCATCACTAGTTTCATATTTTTGACCCACCCACCTTGTTCTTTCCTCTTGAATTAATCTTTTGATCAACCTTCTGCTCACAATTCACTGACTTTTTGGCCCTTTGCTAATAGCTCTTCAGATTATTTATCTATAGTAATACACTTTTTTTGTCTTGTAGTATTATTACTACATTATATTATTGTATTATCATTGTTACTACATCTTGGATGTAAGACAATTGATTTTTCTTAAACATCCACACATGTTTCATATATTATATTTTAATCATCATAGAACCTGTGTTATAACTCTTATCTGAGGAAGTAACAAGTTTTCATGTAACATGTCACTGGTGTTATTAAAACATATTTCTTCATCACGACAACATTCGTTGGAACATTTCTCCTTCGCAAGCTGTACTATTGCCTACTCAGTCCTTCCACAGGCGCCTCTGCTACACCATGTACTATTGGGCTTTTAACACTCACATCTACTTGACTTCAACATCCTGATGTCCCTCAAGTGGACATGGACTGGGCTATCCCGAGTATTGAGAGCGACTGCTTCAATACCTATGTAGAAACAGATATATTCTCCACAAGCGTTTGTCACAGGTTGCATATACATTTAGTCTATAGTAACTAAACAGCTCCTTTAAATGTATTTTAATTGTGTATTTAACTGTTTCCCTGGAGTTCAGCTTTAAGATAAGGCAGGCACACAGCAAATTTTTTTTTCTGTAAGGTTTAGAACTTTTCAAATTTCACTATAACATGGTTTTATTTAGTGATCTAAACAAGTTTGCATTTACATACTATAGCAAATATTTTTCTTTTGCTTGGAGATCTTCTCTAATATACCTAGCAATGTACAAATAACCTTTTAGTTTTTGTTTCTCCTGCTGGTCCTTGTGAGCTTTACTGGGATCATCAATGGTTCTACCAATTTAGATTTCCTGGTTGATGGCTGCTTATAAGCATTGCATTTAAGAAAGTATCCCAGAAACCCCATTGTATGTCCATGTTTTCACCTCCTTATCTCCTGCAAGAATAAACAATAAGCAAGCTCCAATGGGTAGTGTCAGCAATGCCCTGCTTCTATGCCACCAGACTCTTTTCCCTCCTTCTGATTACAATGTCCTAAAATTCTAATTGATAGCATACAGGAGGTTTCTAGGGGAATTCTAGACCACAGATCTAACAATTGCAGGGCTAAAACTGTGAGTGAACACTGTCACTCTAGCAAAGGAAGTGTGTTACTGGCAGGATCACGAGGTCAAAATAAAGGGGAAAAAAGCCTGAAAAAAGTAAATGAACGAATCCTCCACTTCTAAGGACTTGCGCGTTGCAATATTTGACAGTTTTGTTCTTGGGTATAGATGCATCACAAATGTAAGCCCCGCCCCAAATAATTAACTCATGTGTGGGTTGATCGCTCACCAACTTCATCAAATAATTAACTCATGTGTGGGCTGCATCGCTCACCAACTTCATATGACAAATCACGGCTTGAATTATCTTGCTTTGCATGTAATGAGTCTATCTCATATATTAGTTTCACCTTTTAAGTTGCATTAGTGAAATAAATGAACTTTGCACGATATTCTAATTATTCGAGTTTCACCTGTATATATGGAAAATGGTGCAGTTCTCACATGGAGCCTGATTTACTGAAGCATGAATTGAGATGTGAGTGAAACTTGGCCTGATTTACTACATTGTGAGATGAAGTATACTGCACATGTGTTCATTTTACACACCTATTCATGTGTAAGCGAATTAAAAATATATATAGCTATATCTTAACATGATTAAATATTTGAAATGAACACAGGTAGACTGCATTTTACACTTTATTAGAAAAAGTGACCTGACATTACATTTCACCACACACACTTGCTAAATAATTTCTTTATCTTGTTAAAGGAAAGTTTGTTTAAGATATTCATCGTATTTAAAATGTGTATTACTGACACAGCAGAGTACCCATACTGCTAACAGTCCACAAAGCCCACAATTAAATCTACATTTATTCAATGATTTTGGAAATTAATTATATATTATTCACATATAGGGGGTGATTTACTAACCTAAACACACGCACGCACTAGGTGCGTGTGATTTGTACACAGCAAAACATATTTATCAACCAAAAAGTCTCTAAAAGCATATTTCCACTAATGCCATATATGGAAAAATCATGCACATGATGCATATATAATGCTGCTTCACAGTTTAGACAAAAATGGTTAGCTCATGCATTTACATTCCTGCATTCATCAACGCAAGCAACACAATGTGGAGCTAATTTACACAACATCACCTTGCAATTCATGCAGGGCTTTGCACAACACACCTGCTGGGTGTGTACACACTACAAAGGTGTCTAGATTCCACCAATAGATCATGCTGGCGTGGCGTGTTTTGTAAGGTTAGTAAATCAACCCCATACCCCATACTGTCACTGTCCAATCAACTGCCCCTTTTATTATAGTACCTGATCCTCCATCACACTTGTTACTTTCCTCTTTTGACCCTGTCACCACAGATATCCCCACACAGCTCCCTCCTTATGTATCATTTCCCCCTCCTCTTTCAGATTGTAAGCCCTCAGGGGCAGGGCCCTCCTTACCATCTTGTATTGTATTGTAACTGTAATGTCTTCCTTACATTGTAAAGTGCTGCGCAAACTGTTAGCGCTATATAAATCCTGTATAATATTAATAATAATAATATACAATGCAACGAATCCCATAAACATTTACTCATGCAAACAGAGGACTGATGATTAAATACATAAATACTCCAATTATTTTCAGATTGTTGACAGAAACAGAAATAGAGGCTGCAGCTTTCCAATTACATGAACACATCAACAATAAGAAAGACACAGCAGGAAAGATCACACGGCTGTAACAGAGTTACTTGCCAGCAGTTGATTTAATGAATATGTTACTGGGAGGGGATTGACTTGGCAATATATTGCTGCTGTATGTGTGTTGCTGAGGAGACACTTTTAGAACAAGCACAGCAATCTGTGAACATGTTTTCCCAAAAGGCACTGCTCTAAATGCTAGAAGAAATTATTGGTTTCCTTCACTGTCCCTATTGTCATAGCTATGTTAGAAGCAGCTCGATAGAACTTAGTCAAATTTAGCCTGTGCTTAATTTACATTGACCTAGAAGTTCGGTTTTCGGCTGAACATGCTCAGCATGTTCGGCCGACCCGAAGTGCAGAAGGAGTTCGACTCAGCCGATCCAACATCTGGATCGGCTGAGCCGAACCTCCGGCAGGCTTCTCACTGCTGTTCGGGCTATTCTTATAGATGCCGAGAGGATAAAATTCAAAATATTAACAGTCACGTATAAATGAGTGAATAGCCGAATGGGCTCGGCTGTTCTGCTCGCTCCCTCTGTGGGACCGAGCAGAACAGAGAAATTGTGAAAAAAGTACAAAAAAGTAAATAGAAAACGATTGTGCGGAGCTAGCAGTGACAGCTAGCTCCGCCCAATAGTTTTCTATTGTCTGGCGGCTCTGCTGCTGTTAAAAAAAACCATGTCCTGGGGCTGAAGCTAGCTGAAGGATCGGCCGAAGCTACGGCCAGATCCTTCGGCAGCTTCGTGAATAGACCCCAGAATATTATCCAGGAAAAGTAAGCTTATTAACCCGCTATTTTTCTTTACTGTTAACAAAGCTCCACGTTTCCATTTGAATACAGGTCCACTTTAACTCCCACATGTTTTAATAATTACAAGAAATACTTAGGTTATTTGCATTGGTTGTAATACAAACCTATGTGTGGCTGATATTCCTTTGGAATGCACCGTTTCAACCTAATTTATCTAATTTAGATGAGTTTACCACTCCAAATATAAACCTTCTATAATGCTTTGTACAATACAAAAGATGAGCATACTGCATATCAAGTAAAGATAAAAAAAAACCTGCTTAACAATTTGTCATCTTAATGGAATGTATTTTGCATGTTGGTGACCCATTTATCTAATAGTGTAATTTTATCTCAAGTAAATCAGATCTATATAATAATGTATCAAGTGGTATTTTCCCTTGTGTGGTAAATTATGCTGGTTGATAAATTTGGGTCAATGAGCTGTCATGTTACCTAGAAAACACACTGTTAGCTTGAATGTCAGCAAGGAAATTTCATTTCCTATGGAACCTAGATGACTATGCTGAAGATTTACTATAATATCTTAGAGCACTTTTATTTCTATAGATAGAATTTAGACAGTTTAAATACACTTACAGAATAATTAGATTCAGAATATTGAAATGTGGTGTTCTTTAAGGTTTTTAAGGACTTCTACCATAAACTTATAAATTGATTTTGACAGATAGTTATTGGAGGCAGCGTAGGATTTGCATTAGTGCTCCCAATCTCAGTTCTGCAAGGTAATTTAGCAAAGCTTCTAGAGAAAATGGTGAAGGCAAATTTTAGGACCCAGGTGTTAATATTTCTCAGCAGTGGGCTCACTAAAATACTACATGCATCATAAAATTAAATACATTGTTACTCAGTAATGATACTCAGATTTTATTTTTGAATAATCTATTTCAATTGGGAATAGTAATTTTTCAGAACAGAGAGATACTTCTTAATTTGTTTGCCAGTTTTGAAAAGCCAGCATTTGTCTTGTTTACAACTATGTTATAAAAACACTTTCAGTAGTTTTACAATCCTTACCTCTATCTTCTAGAACGTTTAGTATCTTTTTAAAGTTAATCTGTCAGGATAGAAATATGGCAGCTGCTTGTTGCAGGTCAGTGACTTAAATGGCAGATGACTGTCCAAAAGCCTGCACATTTTAAATCCAAGTCACCAATGGCAGCACTAGTATTCTGTTCTCCCAGGCTCACTTTAAACTATGCTGGCAACTATGCTGGTAACTATGCTGCATGGCATACAGCTGTCAGATGTATACAGAGCTCTTAGGTGGACATAGGCACAATTCTCTGTACCTTCCACTTGGTATTAGACCTCCCCAGGACAGCTATGATTAACATATAAGGTATATATATGTATATGATTTTCAAAAAAGAGTATTTAATAATGTATTTATTCAGATTGCTGGTCCTCTCAAAAAAAACTGAAGTTGCCAAACAATCTTTTACCTAATATAGAAAAAGCAATCCATGCTGTTTATATGCTACTTTCCTCTCAAATCAGCACTAAAGACTTATTGCAGTCCTCAAATTGTAAAGCATTTTCAGAGAGCAGAGAGTTTGCTTTTAGAGGAAGAAGCAATTATTTAAGGTGGTGGGAGACTCAAGCCTAAGGCACCTGCCAAAGCTCCCTGGCCTTCATACTGCTCTGTTTCCGATCTGACCATATTTTCAGAAGCTCATACATACAAAGCTTTATGTAGTATAAGGCAAAAAGATTCATTATTACATTAAATTATACTACTTGCTTTTAATAGGTAACTAAGTAATATCGTAATGTTAATCCATTTTACCCAACTAGTATACATTACCTCCTGTAGTTTGACTTAATCGTGCTTGTTGCCTCATTTGATAAGCTTCAAAGTCAAATGCTTGACCTTCTTCGTTACCATTATCATCTTCAATCCCATCAACAACTCTGTTAAATTAAAAATGTAATCACTGTTTAATACATTGGGTGCATTTCAGACCTGTAGGATGTAATCTTAACATGATTTAACTAATATATCATAGGTACAGGGATTGTAGTTGTATTAATATGCTTGTTCCAAAAAATAATGCAGTACTGTGTGTGATACCTTTTGTATTTACATTTACGGGTATTTTTCCCCCCACTGGAATAATGTTTTAATGGTTTAATGTTCACTTATCTTATAAATGATGAATAACAATAAAGCATAAATGTGTCTAGTTATTAAAAGAAAAATGTCTACAATATCTTATACATTTTTTAATCGGACACTTTTGGTGGCATTGTTGCCACACCTGAATTGAGCATGATGGACCTTTACAATGGTGTCTTTTTAACTAAACATAGAACAGTGATGACAGAAAAAGACCAAGACCATCTAGCACTTTGCATCTTTTTTTTTTTTTAAACCTTTCCATCAAGCGTTAACTACTCTTTTGGTAAAATAATTGTATATATGGAGGCTGTCATTGCTGAACTCTCCTTTAACAAATGCAACTTGCCTGACTGTTACGTTGATCTATATGTTAATCTTTCTGCGTTATTGACTCACAAATAGTATGCAGGTAAGGAGTTCCCTTGAAACTCCCTGTTAAGGGAACCTGCTGCCATTTTGTTCCATAGTGAACTGATAAGTGGTCCTTTGGAATATTCACCAGGTAAAAATATTCACTATTACTCTAGGTGAAGTATATTCATCCGGGGAGTAAGTGGTGGGCAGAGAATGACCAACAGACTACATTGTTTATTGTATGCTCATCTGGAGCCCAATTTTACCTAACCCACAGTTACTTCACCACTCCCACCTAAACTTGTTTTTTATTTGAATAGAGAGGGGAAGGATTTTAATCACTGTATATTTTCCTAATGGGTAAAGTTTCCTTCACTTACTCAGGAGATGAGACGTGTTTCCAACAAAAACACAGACAAAAACACATTTTCATTACAGTGATGAAGGATTAGAACCTTGGACATAATTTTTTATTGTTGTCTGAGAATTCCTGTCCCTTTACCATCCATACCCCCACCCCCATTTCTTGTACAGGCAAACGAAAAAATGGGGGAGCATTACTCTAATGGGATCACAGACAAAAATAAAAACCTGACAGAAATGTTAACTTTCCAAAACTAAAACTAAAATATTTAGCTGGATCCTAGGGCCCATTTAATCCTATGTACACATTTTTGTGCGTGCATTAACATGTGGTATGACATCACAATATGCTGGCTGCTTGAATAACCAAACAATGACCACAGCGGATTGACTGCAGTCACTGTTTGGACAACAATTTTCCACCCAACTCCTTCAATTTTTCAGTTGAACTGTCAGGGCAACCCAGCTTGAATTTCAGCGGATTCACAGAAATCATGTGAAATTTGAATTGTGCATGGTCAGACAAAATGCTCAGGTGTGAACAGGGGCCATGGTGGGAATGAATGGAATTCCTTGTCTTAAGCGTTTTGACGTACTTAGCTTTGAGTGACAAAATGCCTAGGTGTGAAGGTAAGGCTGGACATTAGCTTTAATGTTTGTTGTCTGTCCCATTCTGAGATTACCAATATAACTCATTGTGAGCCTTCAAGGCCTGCATCCTAATAACAAGTACCACCTTATTCAGTAACAGTAAAGTATTAAAGCAATATAAATAGACCACTTGCACTTACAATATAGAGGTGTACAACAGAGTTTGCAATGGTAGTAGGGAATACCCAATGTATTACAGCAGTGCTATTGACAGTCTAAGCTGTAGGTAAGCACTAAGTGAATATGTTTGCATGTTCATTAAGTGGACAGGATTCATTCATACTCTTCTAGCAGGTCCTGGCCAATGAATAACAACTGGGCGGAGCTACGGCTGATCCTTCGACTAGCTTTGTGAATAACCCTGTTAGTGTGTTAGAAGGAATAACATCCTTGGCAATTCATTATTGAAAATATAAAATTTTGTCCTGGAGTTCTCTAACCCATGAACTTGCGTGTTTACATGGACATTGAGCTCCACAGCGAATTCTTCCATCCTTATAATTTACAGAAGGGTAGATTATCTAGTTTAAATTAATATTTTCCTTATTATTAGTGTTGCTATTTTGTTAAAATTATTATTATCATTAGTAGTATCATAAACAATTAGTTTGTAGTATAAAATAACAAATTTGGGTAAACTAATGACTGCAGGTTCTGTCTCCTTTCAGTATACTAGGGTCTTTAGACATGGACAACTGAGCAAATCCCTTTACAAGCCTGAATGTACTCGATGATTTGCTGACAATGTGATTATTTTAAAGCCTGGGGCACAAATAATGTATCATGGCCTGTACAATACAATTTGCTTATATGTCACTTTAACTTTATATAAACGTGAGCAAAGGCAAATTCTATGATTATTATACATCTAGTTACACCATGGGTGCATGTTAACTATAACTAAAAATAATTTTAAACACACATTTTTTAGTGAGACTTCCATACCATCATCTGCAATACTGCATAGATGGATGAAGCTTACATAAAACATATATGTGAAATGGAGCTACGCTGCTTGACTGTGATACATGTATTATATACAGAGACAAATGAGTGCCCCTTGCTGAGTCTATTTTAGTTTAGTTGACATTCTTGCTTTGCCTTTTATTTGTGAAAGGTGTCAATCATTTGAGGCTGGTACTTGTGAGTGCCTGAGGCAGAGGATCCAGGTCAGTTTTTCTATTTCCTGTGTGTCAAGACATGAGGAATAAAAGGGCAGAATAGATAACATGTCACTATTATTAGATGCCTTTCATACCCCTATTATGACTAAAAAGGCTGCATTTAAAAGTGAAACAGGCTCAAAATTGTGAATGAGTTTAATTCCCTGTGTTTTTTAATATGTTAATGCTAGAAAAATTAAAAGGAGCTTGTCAGATTTAAATTAAAAGTTTTATACAGTGCCTGATGTAAAAAAAGAAGCATAGAAAAATGAATCCAATAGGTGTAAAGCTAAAGCAAAGGATGTAGTGCACATTGAAGTAACCCATGACATGTGCAACCATTTCTATAAATGTCTGAAAGCTGCAATCTGATGTACGATGTCAGCATCATGCTACTCTAGGCACACCTGAAACATAACACCCCTTTTGTATAAATTTGTATCATGTGATTATTTAAAAATTAAATGCATATGACGTGTGCCCAATTGCTTCACTTTATAACATGTTAATATTTCTATCGCTCTCATCACTGTTGATTAGAGCAGTGTTCGGGTAGGAGCCTGTCAGACTGTTGGAAAGCTGGACTGCTGCTTTGTGTGTGAGAGGCACAGTCCAATTCTCACATATGCTGGCAGCACAGGGTATTTCAATACTTGCTGCAGCAATTAAAAAGTAAAAAACGAAAGGTTTATTACTGTATATGCAGCCTGGCTGACCAGCCCAGTGGTGGTTTAATTGGGCTTCTTCAGTAAAAAAAACTGGGCACAGGAGCGCCACATCACCAGAGATATCAGGTAGTTTTGATTAAAAAAAATTTAATAGCAGCAATTTTTAGGGTGGAGGGGGAGAGGAGAGGGGCATGCATGGCAGGCAGAGGAGCTTCAAGTATTATTTTATGCACTTGAGGACCAGCACAGTAAACCCCCTTTATTACCAGGCCATGTTTTAGTTGTCAATGGTGTTTGATTGATAATTACATGCAACACTGTACCTAAATGAAATTTATATAACTTTTTTGAGACAGCTATAGCTTTCTTTTGGTGGTATTTATTGACTGTTTTTACTGCATAAAAAAAAAGACCAAAACATTTGAAAGAAAAACTGATCCTTATTTTCTGTTATAAAACATAGCAAATAAAAATGCCAGGACCGTAAAAAAACAGCTTTTTGGACAGCAGACACCCCAAGGTGACCTCAGTTTTTGATACAATATTTTGGAAATTGAGAAACATGCTGGTATTAAGGGGGTTCAAACATATAGCACTGGTGCCCTAGATACATTATATGTACAGGTCATATACAGAATGAGGAGAAATATACAGATTTGCGTGATAAGGGAGGTGAAGTCATTTATATGCAGTGACAGAACTGAGCAGATACAGGTGAAACGAATAATTAGAATATCGTGCAAAGTTCATTTATTTCACTAATGCAACTTAAAAGGTGAAACTAATATATGAGATAGACTCATTACATGCAAAGCAAGATAACTGAAGCCGTGATTTGTCATAATTGTGATGATTATGGCTTACAGGTCATGAAAACCCCAAGAACCCCAAATCCACAACCTCAAAAAAGTAGATTATTACATGCAATCAATAAAACAAGGATTGTACATAGAACAATATCGGACCTCTGAAAAGTACAAGCATGCATATGTACTCAGTACTTGGTTTGGGCCCCTTTTGCAGCACTTACTGCAATTACTTTTGCACGATATTCTAATTGTTCGAGTTTCACCTGTATATACAGGAGAGGAGGTGGGTGAAATTTACTGTATTTGTTATTGCTACTGCAGCTTGTTTTCACTAAGATTTAATGAATGAATAATTCATACATTCATTAGTTCCTATTCTCTCCCCTTCCTCTGGCTTAAGAGGAAGGGAAGTCCTTGGCAAATGTAAACTTGCAATGGGTTCACTGTGATAACCAATTGCATCAACCACAAGTCACAGAGCTGGTCCATTTGGTTCTGATACCAGCCATTTCTATAAAGTGGTGGTAAGGAAGCGCATGACCTGTATTTATTTTTCAAGATTCAGTTATTTCTTTCTAATGAACATAGGTATATATTCAGTTTAAATGGCACCTAATGGAACCTAACAAATATTATTCATCAAACATTAATATTTAGATTGTAAACTCTCACGAGCAGGGCCCTCATATTGTATTGAGTTGTGTTGTAACTGTACTGTCTCCCTTTATTTGTAAAGTGCCGTGTAAACTGTTGGTGCTATATAAATCCCGTATAATAATAATTTTAATAATATTTTACAGCTCCTATTCATTAATGAATCACAAAATGTATTTTCTTAAATGCAACGAGTGTAAGTAACTCATTTTGACTTAGTATCAGTTTCATGCAATCCCCTATACAGCAGCACTCAGATGGGAAAAGGAGGGGCAGGACTGGGAACTAAACTGGTATGATGCATGCAGATTGGTTGGCAAGGATAATGCCGATAGGAGGAGAGAGCAGAGTGGGTCAAGGTATGACCACATCAGTCTTCTGCTGCATTTTTCACCATTCAGGCAGAAGGCTTAGAAGGCTGACGTTAATGGCATCCACTTCGCTTTCCTGTGTGGCTGGGGTGTGTAAATATCAAGACTGCATGAACCATAATAAAAGTCCTTTGGCAGGTAAAACAGCTCCCTACCCTTGTATTATCATGGGAAAAAAGGCAGCTTCATACTGTATTATTGCAACAGAAATGTTTCTTTTTTTTAATGAATTTACACTATTTATACTATCTGCAAATGGGCAGATATGACAAAATCCCTCAAATCTGCAGGATCAGATCTTAATATTTAAATGTCCTGTGAAGATACCTGATAAAAGGATTCTTTGGAGCAAGTGAGCTTTTAAAGCATGTAGATGAATTGATAAGAAGTTCAAAAAACCTGTTACCAGTTCATAAAAGGGGCAATGAGAGATAACATTGATCTGTCTGGCAGATTGGCAAGTTTTCCAGATATTTGGGTATTTGTAGATCTGCTAGTATGGTAAATCTCAGTTCAGACACATTCATTTTTTCAGTTACATGGCCACTTTTTGGCATACTGAGACTAGAAGAGTTTTTTTTCATTAGAACTAGTTATTTATTTATTTATTTGTATTTAAGTAATTACTTTGTTTTGATCTTGATTAATTAAAATGTTTTTACAATAAATGTAACAGCATATATCTATAATAAAAAAGTAGGTAAGCTACAGAGTAAAGAAAGCTAAGTCTATCAATCGTTTTAAATGTCACTTACGATGGTCCTTATTCTTGTAGGCAATATAGTTGCCTAGAATAATTTACTAGACATTTAGGGGGTTATTAATGAAGGAGCTGGAGGATCCAGCTGTAGCTTCAGCTGATCCTTCGGCTCTGTTTGGCCACCGGAGCCATATGCCATAGGGCTGCTGTACAGGCTATTCACTATAGCCCGTACAGCAGCCAAAGGAGGCCAGTGATCTCTGCCAAGCCAAAGGCATATGCTTCGGCTCGACTGAGCCAAAGTGACCCCCAAAGCGGGGCGAAGCAGCTGTAATCTCATGGCTGACTCTGCCCAGTTGTAATGACAGATCAGCATCCCCAAATGACCTGGGGACGCTGATCTGTCATTAAACAATAACAACTGACTTCACGGTCGGCTCCGCCCAGTTGTTATTCATTGGCTAGGACCTGTTAGAAGACTTTAGCAGGTGCTGGCCAACAGGAAACAGTTGGGCAGAGCTAGCTGGCACTGCTAGATCCGCCCAATTTTTTTTTTCTTTAAAAAAAAACTTTATTTATTTTTTAATTTGATAATTTATTTACCTTTTAAAAATATTTTTTCAACGTTTTCTTTAACTCTTTGTGCTCGATGTACAGCTGATTGCAGCTGATGTACAGCTGCAATCAGCTGTACTGAGCCGGAGTGAATAGCCGAACGTTGTTCAGCTCACTTCACTTCGGCTGGGTTATTCACTCGACTGCCTTCAGCAGCTATGTGAATAAACCCCTTAATATTCCAGTGCTATTTCCTGCTGCACTTTATCATTCATTGACAGTCATCTCCGAGTATGCCAGCAATGCTGTTACCAACTGCTAAACTTATGCACTTGTGAAGAAAATGTTCTTCTATTCTAAAAAATTACCTTGGATTTATACTATCTACAGGTGGGCAGATTTGATACAATCTGCCCTGCCAGCAATCTCTGAATGTGCAGGATCAGATCTTTATACTTGAATGTCCTGTGAAGTGAACTGAAAAATAGGATCTTTTAGGGTCAGTGGGTTTTCACAGTATGTAGATGATACATGGTAAGGAGTTCAAAGAACTTGTTACCATTTCATATAAGGGGCAATGAGATTTAAAATTGATCTGCCTGGCAAGTTTTCCAGATACATTAATTTTCAACTTATGCATATGGCCAATTTCAGGGCATACTTAGAAAATAAGTGCTTCTTTATTAAAACTAGTTATTGAAAACATTTTGGAGTAATTATTTTGTTTTAATTATGATTAATCAAAATGCTTTTTTACAATCAGCATGTCATAAATTTATTAAAAATTAGGATTTTATGAGTAGGCAAGTTGCAGAGGAAGGAATGCTGAGGATAACAATAGCTCTGAATGTCACTCATGATGGCACTTACTCTTGATTGTAATATAGAAACCTAGAATAAATAACTGGAGATTTAATACCTCCAGTCCTTTCCTCTGCTGCACTTCATTGACAGTCCTGTCCCACTACACCAGCAATGCGGGTACCAGTTGCTGAACTTACACAACTGTATGTAGATCTAATTGGTCATAAAACAGAATCCCAGTAGAAGACAACTACCATTTCATCATGTTGCAGTCATGAGGGTTGCTGTATTACATTAGGATAGTTTGCTCGCCTTGCCTCAAGCTAAATACTTCAGAAGTCCCCGGATAAAAATGTAATTAACATCTGACCTAGATAATAGCAGAAAAACATGAGCGTTAAAGTGATTCCAGCGTTCTGTTATGTGATGTGCTTTGGGGGTGCTAAAAAACACTTTCTAAATAAAAGATTATCAAATGTAAAGATCACTATAATCATATTTTGGTTATAAGAATGAGAGTGAGGTGCACAAAGGCAAAAATTAAAACAGACTTGATTTACTAAAACTCAACAAAGTCTTCCGTATTAAATAAAACCTCACAATTGCTTCTTAAAGTGGACTGAGCATCAAGCTACATTTTTATTTTGAAGTGAAACTTTTACCTAACCTTTTTTGAAATGAATTTTTATACAGTCCCACACTGATTTGTGTTTTATTCTATATCAAAGCAGCACAAAGTCCTGTATTACTGCACTGCAAATAGAGGTATTTGCACTGTGCAGGCACCTGCACTACTCATTTGGGAAGCCGGAATAAGAACTTTAAAATGCCAGGGTTTCTATGACTTGACAAATGGCGGTGAAATCGTGGTTGTCCCCTCATCCAATCAGAAAATGCCTTACATTCATTGATGAATGAGTGGCATACAGGACCTGGAGGATTGCTGTTAAGCACTGCAGTAGCTGAAGCTCCTACAATGTTTTACAGGATCCCTAAGACCCTACCGTGTATAAAATATGTACTTATATTGGCCCAAGCTGGGCTTTAATGTACATAAACATTTTTACCTGGAGTTTACCTTTAAATGATAAAAGATAGAGCTTTTTTATATAAGACTATACTGTTGCTGTATAGTGTGATACGTTAGGAATGTATTTAATGCAGACTTGCACTAACAAGTTCACATGGTATGCATAAATAAGTAATGCCTGGAATATTAGTAGGTATAATATATAGGGTGGCATTGCAGTAAATGGTGTAATCAGTACAATTTAGGAACAGTAAGATAATGTCTGACAAATGATAACTTCAAATAGTAAAGATATTTTGAGAAATTTATGTTGTAGAAATATGACATCTATATATGCAAACCTTTTAATTTGTTTGTTTGGAAGGAAGCATCCTGTGCAGCTTTGTTTATACCCTTTACTAGCCATTCATTTCTTACAGATGCTTTTCAATCCTACTAGGGTGCTCTTATTTATGTGCTAAAATGCAAACACTTTACATGACATTAGTGACTTTGGGAATCAAGGTAGTAGGTTCAATTTAACAATGTAAAAGCCTTTGAAAAATAAAGAGATAGGCTGAAAAATAGGTTATGAAAGAGGCACCTGGGACTTAAATCTGGTGGTCCTAGGCTTGTTACTGTTGGAAGGTTAAGCCTTAAATTCCTATCCCGTCTTCTGCTGTTAAGGTGAGCTTCATTTTCTATTCTTGTTTTTGCAGGATTAAAATTTGAAGATTTCATTGGTGACTTGTATGGGACATTTCCAGAGAATGCTTTCAGGTTAATCCCTAGAGAACTGTTTGAAGTCTTGCTATACTTTGTGTTCCTCGTTCGTATAGGAGATGAAGCATCTTCCTCCCCTGTGTCATCATCATCATCATCATCATCTTCCACGATGGAGGATAGCCTTTTATTTACACTGCCATTTCCCCTGGGTTCTGTCTGAAAAACAAAATATTTCAAAACTTTAAAGTTGGGTTATTTGGCTATAATTGTCTTTGATGACATTGTATTTTTAGTTGCTAGTATTACAGAGTATCTATGGTCAAAACTACAAATCTATATGCATTCTATATTGAATTTCCACAGGTTCTATCCCACTGATAATAACCATCTTTTATCAAGAAGTTTGTAAACTTACTTATTGAAAATGCCCATAGAATGCACTTCTTCAAAGCATTAATCCAAATTCATTTAGCCCTGCGAATATGTACTTTCTTACTCCATGCCTGATGTCCAAACTAAAACTTCAGTCATTCCCCATCTTTCATAGTGAACACAGGAATTGCCAACAATATAACAAAATCATTGCTTTCTGGAAGCAATGCATAATAGGATATGTAGTCTTGAGAAATCAAGGTTGTGTCACATTAAGCAGCAAGGAGAGAGATACAAAGCACACTGACTGGGAATCCAGGAAGTTGATGAAAGTGATGGGCAGACATAAAGCAGCACTCACTACATAAAAGGGATGTTTCAAGTATTTGCATTGCATTATCAAAAATAACTCTAATATCTATTCCTATTACAATTCTGATGCTATAACAGGATAGTATATGATGGGACATTACAACTCCTTTAAAGAGACAAAGTCAAACAAAACAAGCAATATTTAATTTCCTATGCTGAACACACATGTTATACTTGTTACACAATAAGATCATCATTCCTTCTTCCACGCAAAACATCTACTCACAGCCTGCTACTACATGCCATGTGCTTTCTTTTTTATACAAAATACAAATACAAAATACAATCAATTGATGTCCTTACAATCTATGTAATGCACATTATAATCACAAATACGAACACATCACATGTTACAGCTAGGTAGAGCAGGAAACTGTATGCCTTATCTGATCAGTATTCCATTTGACCTGATAAGAACTTACAATAACATCTGTTAGAAAGCACCACCATACTGTAGACATTGTAGGCGTTAGACGATATGATTACAACAGCAAAACAAGATATCTTACAACCAGATTGTAATGTTTTTTTAGTGCATCTTAAATTTATAATCATACAACTGATAATAAAGTTATTCATTTCAAGGTCCAGTGTAGGTTTTGCTTACACTTTGTTTAGTTTAATGTAAATACACATATGCAGCATATTGAGTGTGTTTTACTCTTTATATGGAGGCACTGGCACTGAATCATGTTTAACAGGAACAAACCATTATTATTACCAGTGTTAATCTTTTATTTAAGGCCTCGGACTTCAGATTATACTTTAGCCTTAAGATAACTGTGTTTATTGTGCTACTTTATTTGTTTACAACAAGTATTCACCTATTACAGTTATATGAAGAAAATATGTTTGAAAATCACTAGGGGATATAAAATTGCATTTTCTTCAAATTACCTGTTTGAATATCTTCAGGCAGTCACAGTTAAAAAAAATAGGGTCAAAGTTTGACAATATTTCCATTTAGCTGTGTTGCCAGATATAAACTACATTAATATTTACTGCCAGATTATACAATTAATTCCAAAAGAGAGCGTTTCCCCATGTGAACGTAAATAGAATGCAGATATAGGGGGTGATTTACTAACCTAAACACACGCACGCACTAGGTGCGTGTGATTTGTACACAGCAAAACGTATTTATCAACCAAAAAGTCTCTAAAAGCATATTTCCACTAATGCCATATATGGAAAAATCATGCACATGATGCATATATAATGCTGCTTCACAGTTTAGACAAAAATGGTTAGCTCACGCATTTACATTCCTGCATTCATCAACGCAAGCAACACAATGTAGAGCTAATTTACACAACATCACCTTGCAATTCATGCAGGGCTTTGCATAACACACTTGCTGGGTGTGTAAACACTACAAGGGTGTCTAGATTCCACCAATAGATCATGCTGGAAGGGAACACACTACAGAGGTGTATACTTGTTCATGGCGTGTTTATAAGGTTAGTAAATCAACCCCATAGAGTCACCTCATGACGGGTGACATCATGCTGCATTTTTATATAATTTATAGGGAGTTAGCATAGTAAGTGAAATACAAATATGAATTTAACAAAATGTAGATTACTATTTTTAGTTTAAGCTGCTAAGTTTACTATTATAAAATCAGAGAGAAATTAGTTATTCAGAAAGTTTGAAATAGTGCATAGTCAAAATGAATATTTGCTGTTTTAAACAATTATATGTTTTACGATTGTTTAAAACCTAAATTATAATAACATATATGCACGTGCTCAAGTATTTTTTCCTGCAGCAATTGTGAGAAGTACTAGTAATACTGTAATTTTTCTTTTACTCCTAGGTTGAGTCTTGTATTTAGGTAGGTGTGTGCCATTTTGAACTGTTTGTATATTTTGACTTTTTCTTTTAGTTGGTAGCAGCAGAATTCTTTTAGTTGGTACAATAGTTCTCATTATATTCTTTTTAAAAATTTATTGTAAGACCAATCTTTATTCATACACTTTAAAAATGTTTTCTAATTCTAATCTTCCCAAGATGCCCCATTGTAAACATATTTTACCATTCTCCATAACATTCCACATAACGACATCTACAACCACAATAAATAAGAGGAGAAAGTAAAAAAACTGAAACATTCTAGTCTTGTATGTATACCTAATAAAAAATATTTTTTTTCCTACATTTTTTAAATATCATTGTGTACTTCATTTGTCTAGTCTTTCCATGCTATTTCTAAATTCTAAAATAGTTCTGTATATTGGAGATCTGTGTTTTATGGAATAATAATAATAACAATAATAATAATAATAATTTGCAGTACATTTATTTAATCTATCTTATTTTTTAAAAACCTGTCTGTAGTCTTTTCTCATTTTCATTCACTTTTAATCATCGTCTCTTAAGTAATTAGGTAGGCTTCAGTAAGTACAGGTGACAGAGTGATACTATGCCATTTTCCTCTTTCTTAGGCATCTTAAAGTGTAGTAAACCCTAATCTATTTTTCTGCATGTTATCAATGGATCTCACTGCGTGCAGTTTTCTTAAACAGATATATTTTTTCTTCCATGGAGATCCTGCCAGTAACAATACTTCCAATCAACATTAAACCACTACCTCACAATTAGCAGCAGTGTTGTCAATCTGCTGCATGCCCTCCTTTAGTTGGCTGTCAAGTGTATCATATAGGCAGCCCAACAATCAACCAAAGGAGCATGCACAGCTGGCTGACAATGCTGCTGCCATTTGTGAGGTAAGGGTTGCCAGCCTGCAACAGGAAGTGCCGTTACCTGCAGGATCTCCAGATAAGAAACTTTGCAATATATTTACAAAAAGCAATATACTTAAGAAAACTGTATATAGTGAGGCCTGAAGCCAAACTTTCTGAAAAATAGATTCAGGGTTTATATACATTTTAACCAAAACACCTTCCTTCTATTTTAGTAATAATTCCTGGTGCTGACTTCATAATGTTTGGGTTCATGGTATCCCTATCCACAGCCTTGCCTAATTTTAGTGCTTTTTTATTTCTTCTTCTCTTGGAGGTTCACACACTGATTTTTCTTCACAATTTCCTCCTTGTATTAATATTTTATTTTTCAGTCACAGAGTTCTGAAAACCAGGATCATGGGGTTAAAAAAAGCCTGTAAATATAATGCATTCTAACAATTGCTAATTTTATGTTTCACAACCGTGTTCAATTTTGTTTGTAACAGGTTTACTACTAGTATGTTTTCTATTTGAGAAAACTCTTATGATTTTATATATTTGTAAACAAAGTATTTTACTTCCTGGATCACTTTGGCAAATTTCTAACCTATTTTCTTTTATCCTGTCCTGGCAATTTATTTTCCTCTTTTCTTTAATTATACTTTTCCCCAGTTCTCTAGTATCCCACACTTTTTATTATTAACATCAGTTGTAGTTTTGTCTTTCTCTTGCATCACCTTCTAAGTCTCTTCACATATACATTCTTTTCTATGACTCTGCATATACCCAACTGCAATCTTAGGCACACCTTTCAACACTTTACTGACTGAACAGTAGTGACTTTTTGACACATAGGCAGGGCCGGCCTTAGGGGTGTGCGAGCATGAGAGCAATAATTGTAGGGCTATCAATCACTGATAACACTAAACTGATGAGCGGTAAAAGCTTTTAAAGCGTCACCTATGGTCAATTTTGGGCATGGTAGTTTTTTTCGATTTCGCGGGTGCGCGCAATTTTAAAGCATGACATGTTTGGTGTCTATTTACCCGACGTGACCCCGCTTTTTATATTTTACCAAAAATATGGGTAATAAATGGGTGTAGTTACTAGGGGTGTGGTCACTAAAGGGTGTGGCCACTGAGGGGTGTGGTCACTGAGGGGCGCTGTAAAGCTTTCTCGCACAGGGCGCCTAAAGACCTAAGGCCGGCCCTGCACATAGGTCAAAGGTTTGAATGTATTTTGGTAAAATCCTTGAGTGTAAGATTTTGCTGAATTTCTGTTGGTGCTTAAACAGCACTATCTCTGGATAAAAATGCTTTTGACTCTAATGCAAAATGAATTTTTGAAAATAAAAATATGTCCTTACTAGCTAGATCTGCTTGTAAATGTTTGAGCTCAGGAAGCACATACTAAGAGCAAGCTGGCTGAGAGGATCGGGTGAGTAAAACTGTTATTTTTGAACCTAGACATTTCAGAATTTAGTGTTTGTTTCCAGACTTATCTATATTTTCTTAGTAGATTGTATTTTGGAGCCATTATTTTTATTATATTCAGAATGCATAAATAGCGCTACTTTTTTTTTCTTCTATCCTGTGAAGTCTCTTTAGGCAAACTGGCTGCAGAGAAGAACATTTGCTGACATTAGGTATCACAGAGCCAGCAAAGCAAGAACTGTACAGAAAGGACGCCTTCATCATTTTAAGATGAGTAAGCATTTATTTACTAAAACTTAAAGAGGAAGATAGATTAGACTATTGGAATGTCAACTCAGATATACAAAATACACAAACAACATTAATTTTTAGTTTGTCAGACCAACAGAAAAAGAAACCCAGTTTATTTACATGGCATACTGCACTTTGTTGTTTTCAAGATAAACTCATAAAATATATTACGCTTATGGTACCACCTTCTGTGGTTTTATTTCATTCATTTAAACTAATGATAGTTTTAGTTGCTTTGCTCCTCATTGTTTCTCTATGTGGAAGTGGTAATTTTAGTAGAGGCAGGGTTCCTCTTAACAGAGCTACCCCTTGATGACTGGTGAATTGATGACTGATGGTGGACTAAAAATCAGGAGAGATGAAGAAAGCACAGATGATGAAGCAGAACCAATGAGATCCCTGCAATGCAGACCCCAAGTTCAACTTCTCTTTCAGCACATCAGTGACATCACCAAATCTCACTCCAAATCTTCTGAGAGTAGAAGTCATAGGCTTCTGTGCCTTTGATAATTTCTCACTGCAGATATAGAGCTATTGAACAATACCCAGGCACAGACAGTGCAGTGCTCTTTTTCAGGAGAAAAGAAAATTGTAAATTTTTTAGGGTACTGCTTAGGTACCATTAACATTTCTGTTCCATATAAAATAAATACCCAACAAGAAAGTACTATATATTTCCTTATTAGGATAGCACCAATGAAGGAAATATAATACTTTCTTGTCAGGCTATGTACAGTATGTCACATGGGTGAGGATTCTTGCACCATAAATATGTTTTGTCAAAGGTCAGAGGTCACCAAGAGGGAGGGGGGGGGGGATGGGCTTTGTCTGTGGGAAGGTGGGGAAGAGCTTTGTACAACCTGCCATTAATGAACTTTTAAAGTGGACCTGAACTAAAAAAGTGATTTATTCCACTTCTGAAGTGGCCATAGATAGGTTGTTTCCTCACTAAGAATATTGGCTGGTCTCATCAAATTCTTTCAAATTATAAACCAATGTGAAGCACCACAGCCTATTTTCTCATTTCTGGCAACACATATATATGGCATTGAAAAGCTTGCTCTCTTGTCAATATACAACATGACAGAGAAAGGTACTATGTGAAAATGGGTAAGAAAAAGGTAAAGCTCACATTTGTGGCATATCTTGCTTTTATGAGGCTATGTAAGGCTACCTGAGAGCTAAAGACATAATCAACTGAAATGTGAGACATGATCATTAGACAAAATGTATCTAAAGCCACAAACATTATTATCAAACAGACAAAAAAGACAGCCACAAATAGATGCAATGGAAAAGTTCTACCACAAAGTAAAAATTCTCTTTCACAGTGAACAGCCTATTTGTTCTTAGTAAATCAACCCCACTGTCTTAAATACATCTATTTTTGGCTATCATTCCAGCAATAGATTTAGGCTATATTTTCTGGTTAACCCTAAGTGACAGCCATCTGACTTTTGTTAATTCTCAAAACAAAAAACACAAAAACAGAAATAAGGCTTTAGAAAAATACATCAAGTGATTATGAAAACAAGAATAAAAACAATGCAAATACCAGATGGTAACCTCTACTGGTCAACATATGACACTGGCCATAGACCGGTTAATGTTTTTCCTAACTGAGCAAAATCTCATCTTTTTGGATGCTGTCCAAAGGCTTGAAGAGAACGTTATAAGGACAGCACAACTTTTCTTCCAAATCAAGTACCTTTTTTTCATCATAGAAATTTCTAGACAGGCAAAATGTTGGCACTGTCCCCAGGATTAGGAATGCCTGGATTATTAGAGGCAGTTGGCTGCCCTGGATTATTAGAGACATATTTTAGGCTATTTGGCATGGCAATGTCTTAGGTTCTTCTCTTGTAATAGAGTCATTACTAATTAAGAAGTACTAATTTGTAAACTGATCATTACTCAGTGGATTTTACTAAATGTGTAGAGAATGTTAAGTTCTCAAAGTGAATGTGCACTTAGTTTAGTGAATGTGGTTAAGCTATGTATACTTCAATAACCAATAATGTGCAATATAATAAACACAGGATTTTTGCTTACATGATTGGATGATTGATGTGAACACAGTTTCACTTTTTTTTACTAATCTAAGTGAGCATTCACATTGTTAAGTACAAATCAACCCCTTAAACTCAACAGTTTTTTGGAAGAATTTATTGGATCTTAATCACAGTTAGAAATTGAAGCCAGTCTATGGCCAGAATGACATATTTTCATGAAAACTACATGTAATCTACATGTAAACCTGTAACAAGAATATTATATACAGCCATCTCTCAATAATAAATATATACAAAGAAATTAGTAAACAGATTTGGGGGTTATGGTCCTTTTAAAGCCATATTCATAAAAGCCTTATTGATAAACTTAGGCACAATCTAAATGTTTTTATTATATACTTGTGTACAAAAATCTCACTGGTTAATTGTTCCTTGCATTTATTGAAAAATACCTTTTTCATTATCTTAGCATCTCTAGGATGTGATCTAAATTTAGAAGCACTCTTATGAAATATTGTAATAAACTTTTTATGTTTTGTGTAGCAATAAAAAAGGTAAGAAATATAAATAGAAATGACATCATTTTGCTGGGCACCGTCCTGGGAGTATCTGAATGGGTGCACTGCAGAAAAGTAACACCAGTAGATAAATAGAAAGTAGTAGAGGCACACATGGGTCTTGAACAGGAGTGTATGTCAAAACCAGAGGAGTTTATGCGCTCCTATGTTTCATCGGATCACAGTTCATATTTGCCAAAGCCTTGACAAAGATGGACTGCAATCCACTGAAATACTGAATGGAAATTATATGGTAGAGAAGGGGTAAATAAAAAATTCTAAAAATATATGTTTTATATATGAATAAACTTTCATGAATAAGGCTGTTAATGTTCTAACATTGATTGCAGGACACCACCCTATGTTTTGTACCTGTGACAAAGTTGAATTGCAAGAAAGTCTTGACATTCTCTAAAATAAAAAAAAGAAAATAATACTTAGTTAATTAAAAACAGAAAATAAGCAGAATGTCGACCTAACCATCTTATATAAACTGCACTGACTAGGCACTATTCTGGTTTAAAGTGAAGCCTGACAAGGATTGTGCCACTAATAAATACCTGAAAACCCTCATTAATGGAGTAGTCATCTCTCTCCTTAAAGCAAATCTGTAATGTGAGACTATGCAGACATCCCTTGCCAACCTTTTGAATATGCTAGGTGTCTATCTGTCATACAAGAAATACTGTTAAAGTTGCTCACCCAAAACAAGTAGGCAGCACTTAAAGTCAATACTGTAGATCTACGCACATATTCCGTTTAGTGCTGTTGGCACTATATAAAACCTGTATAATGGTAATAATAAAAAAAAATATTCATAATAATAATAATAATGTGTATATAACCTTCTACACTATAACCTACTAACAAACAGCACAGCCTGCAAAGAGAAACATAGCCCCTAACAGCCTCTACTGCATAATGGGAGCTGAATTTTTAATGTTTCCTTGTAGCAGTCTGCTCAGCAATTATATGTAAAAGGGCGCAACACTGGGTGGGCTAACTGACCGTTCCCTCGCCCACAGCCTCCTCTCCCCGTGTGGATGCACACCCTTCGGCACACCAGTTCCAGGTAGACACCACGGATGACCCGATCCTACGCACCGGCCGTCCATCCTCTGGTCGCATGAATTAAAATGTACGTGCTTATTCTTTTTCCTCAGCTATCCATTGGTTTTTCGCCCATTGCACCCATTGTCACACAATTTTCCTGTCACCTTCCCTGGGTCTTCCGACCCGGTCAGTTAGCCCACCCAGTGTTGCGCCCTTTTGGTTTTTTTGTTTCTAGTTTGCATATCCACAGGCACTCCTCCTGGGTTTCAGGGCTGCACACGTTTTAGGGTCACACATTGTTTACCCCCTCATTACCATTACAAGAGCGCTGTTTGTACGTTTTGTGTTTTTTTCAGCAATTATATGTGTGGCCACTATGGATGAGTGAATCTTCCCATGTTTAAATCACAGGGAGGGTGGGAATCATCAAGTCCTGTGCCCGAACTTAGCATCAAACTCCATTGTAGTCTATTAGGGTTGAATCTTGATATTGAATTCTGTCCAATTTCAATGTTAAGTTAAAAAAAGGGCAAGGGGAATTGGGCACTGCCATGGGGAACATTTAGCAAAGCAATACAAAATGATTGTGGCATCATATATTTTGGATGTGTAATTTTTTTTTCTCTTTTACATTTAGCTTTGCTTAAATACAGCAGCAGTACCCCAATCAAAAAGCTTTTAAAGCAGTTTTGAACGTGACCCCTAGTTATTTTTATCTAGCTGTAACAGGCCTGAATTGAACAGTGGGAAGAGGAGCCATAGCAGATCAAAAAGCTATAGGAGATTTTACTCTTAAAAAAACAAAACTAAAGAGCTGAACTTCAAAGACATTTCCAGTGGTGCAACAGTTTAATAGTATTGTGAGCTTCTTGTGAACCACAGTTCTACATACACTGAATTCTCTCTTATCCCGGTATCCCTAATTATTCCCCAAAAATTCAAAATATAGATTTCAGGTATGCATTTAATAGAAACTGGCTAATGACAGGAGCAAGCAGCAAATAGAAAGAAAGAAGGCAGGTTATGTGAGTGTATTTGTCACCAAAGTTCTGTAATGCTCAGGACAGCACCAGGCAGACATACTTTTGTTGAAAGGCTTGCTTATCAGATTAGAAACAGATTCTTATACAAAAGTCCCAAATCAAAGATAACCAAATCAAAAAATTTTGTAACCAGCATGCAGTAAAGGGGGGAAACAGCTCAGATCCCAGGAGAAACAACCAGTTATGGTACAACTAAGGACAGCAATTGACAGATGGGCACTTACTGCTGTGCAGACAGGGAGTTACAGTTCAACATCCAAGAAATTAAACAGCAAAAAAGTATGGTACAGAGATACTACAGGTCTAGAACCATTTGTAACAGACCTGTACTGGGAGCCCAGAGTGTCTATGCTGTTCCAGCCTGCAGGAGTAGGTCTAATTAAGGCCAGTAAGTGGGGAATCAGTGAGCGGTCAGCTCTGTGTAGTATCTTATCCACCAGGTTAGGAAGCCACAAAGTCGAGCAGTAGTAATAGCCAGTCTTTAAGGAGGGTTTTTTTCCAGGGGTATCAAATGGAAAGAATGTCCAGCTGGTCCACATAATCCCCTTATCCAGCTGCAGCAACCAACAACTGCCAACTATGTGGTTTTTTAAACTGGCCATATGCTGAATTTCACCAATCACTGCCTGCAAACTACAGATTTAGGGAGAACTACCTATAGTTAATAAGGTTAATAGTTAATAGTTAATATCTAAATTCAAAATTTTTCTGTCCATTCCTTTATTCTCATGGTTTCCAAGCCCTGAGGAAGAAGCTGTGTTTACCCCTGACATGCTATGGCTGTTGGAACAACACAAATATTAGACTGGACTGTAACATCTGTTTTTGTCTGGTGCTCTTCTGTTTTCTGTCCCTGAATTTCAGCCAAGTCCTGCTGACTTGGCTGAAATTCAAGCCAAGTAAACAATATTCCCCAAGGGACTTTTGTTGAAGGAGCCAGTCAAAAGAAATTATTTTTCTTAATTTTAACCAATCCTCCTATACCTCTGCAAACAATACCAGTCCAGTCCTCGACCTTCATGTTTCTGCATTGCTTTCTGTCTTCAGTACCCTACATTTTCATAAAACATCTCAAATATATGAGAGAGGCAGTCTGCAGAGGCTCTGGGGAGCCAGTAGCTCACCCTGCGGAATGGCCTTTCTCTTCCTATTCCTCTTAGGTGGAGAACAGCCACTTGCCTGCAATTGCTAATAATGGACCATTTTCCTTCTCCTCTACTTCCCAAGGCTGCAGAGCAGCCACTTGCCTGCAAGTTCTGCTAATGTGCCCTTTTCCTTCCCCTGCTTTGAAAATTCTGCCTTAGCCCCACATACTATCTATGAGAAGTCTGTGCAGTTAGAGGACAGGGGGCCAGTCCACAGAGCTCCACAGTGTTTTGAGGGCTTTTCCTAATGTGTATGCTACTAGAGCATAAGAAACAAATTTTCCTAAATGACCCCTATGCCCAGTATCTTAATGCCAGCTTTGCAAAACACACCATTACATGTGTTTAAGGCCTGTGGTACACCACAGTGCCAGGTTCCCAGGCACCATTATTTTGCACAGGAGGACATCTCTTCACTTAAACAGCATGTGGATTGCAATAAGGCAGCACGAGGCAGAGGAGGAATATGAGGAGAAGGAGGAGAGTTGAGGTACTGGCAGTAAGGAAGAGATCAAGGGTTGAGATGCTCATTGTAAGGTGAAGGGGGAATAGGGCAGGCTCCAAGGGTAATGTTAACCCCCCCACACCCCAAGAGTTGTATTTGGGTGAGGTGAGATTATGGGGGGCTCAGGGTCCTTCTTGTAGGCAATTTCCTCTTTCCCGCATTTCCTGATAGTGGCAGGATCCCCTCTGATGGCCAACAGCGGCAAGGACTGGCTGTAGACAACACCCAAAGGTAACTCCTGAATCACATGATTGCTGACTACATCAGAATATGAGGAGGAGGGCGGGGTGCTGGCGGTAAGTTGGAGTAGTAGAAAATAGGGCAGACATATTTTTTATTCTATTATTGTCAGGGCACTAGAGGCATAGCAGTAGGGGAAAAAGCTGTAACCATGAGCTACTTGCTCTTTCCCAAAGCAGGAGGAAGGACAGACAACAGCAAATGGAAGGAGGAAATTCAACAGCCAGGGAGAAGAGCAGGATGCAGCAAAAGTATAGGATCTTATGACCATAGACTTCTGGCCCCACCCCAAATCAGGTCTTTTGGAAGGGAGGTATATTTTCGCTCAATAAAAGCTAATTACATTTCAAATTGTATGATGTGCATACATACAAAAGAGAAACATTCAAGCAGATATGTTGTACAATTCTGTGAGCATAGGCACATTTTGTTGACAGAGGCAAAGCTGCCCTTTGTTTGTAACATGTCACTGCATATTTGTGCAGTAAAGCAGTATGCACCAAAGGACCACATACTTATCCCCCCACACCATAGCTGCTTAAATTTAGGCAATCTCCTTTACAAAGATGCCAGACAAGCCTGAAGAGAGAGGCAGTAGGGTTTTGTTTGTTTGAATCACTATCTACAGATTAATGCTTTTATATTTATCATGTTTTAATTTTTATTATTTCCTTGTAAGGCCATCCCTGCTGTAGTCAAGCAAACACAGGCAGGGACAGCAATGAAAACTGGGTATTACCTAGGCCTCAACACCACCTTATCCTTATGCAAAACAAAAAAGGCTTTCTTGCAAGATAAGGCTACAAGGAATATCATCTTGTAGATGAAAGCAGAGAGAAGAATGTCTCGATAGAGTTCAAATGGTGGTTTCTGAAGTGCAAAAAGAACCAGATTTTGTCTTAATCAAGGAGTGGGAAGCCAATGATCTGTGAAACAAGATAGAAAGGGCAAATACTTGACCTTTGATAGTGCTAAGAGCCAGATGCTGCTCCAGACCCCATCATTTTCCTATGTATCATCACTATATATTTATGTTTTTTAAACATTATTTACACATTATTTTTCATATGTATTTTATTCCCTGCCCTAATCTAGCAAACATTGATAGGGGTAGCTATTTAAACTCTTCTTATGTAAGAAAGAAGTTGTAGGCCTCAATACCACTATGTCCCTTTGCAAAAAAAGGGTTCCTTGCAAGATAAGGCCACCAGCTCAGACATCTGAGGTGATGGCTACAGCTAATACCACCTTGTAATTGAGAGTAAACAGAGGAATGTCTCTAATGGGTTTAAAAATAGGGTTTCTGCAGCACAGAGAGATCCAGACTTAAAACCCACACAGACACAGTGGAATGAACAAGAAAGATAGAAAGGGCAGAAACCTGACCTTTAATACTGCATATATCTAAACCCTTGCCCAGACCTCACCATTTTACCACCAGCCATCACTATTTTTTCCCATGTTTTATAGATTTACATTTTTAAATAATTTTCATGTTTTTTTTTTCCTCATACAACTATCCCTGCCCTGGTCAAGTAAACATGGCAAGTGGTCACATCCATAATCTACTGCCCTGCTGCACATGTCACATAAGAGGATTACTTGCAGGACTCATTGCAGATGTAACTGATAGAATTAATACATTTATTTTATATATGTTTAAGTAAGAAAAGACTAAACACTTTATATATGGGGGTATGTGGATACAGCAGGGGGTTACAGTGCACTTAGGGTAAGAATATGTGGTGTTTTTGGTGCACAGTGTGTTTCTTTTTTTTCCCAAATAATGCAGTGAGGTGCTCTTGAACAGACTGTCAGCAACAACAGCCTGATGTGCTCAAATCACCCGAAGCTAAAAGGGAAAATACCTTATTTAATATAAATATAGCTAGGGTGTTAACAATAGAAGACCTAGCTATTAATCATTTGTTGCAGATACACATTGGTCCATTGAAAGGATTTTTGGGAGAACAGATCTGTGCACACGGACAGGGCACTTAACAAAATGTACCCAGGCACTGCAATCCAAAGAACTAAAACTAAAATCTTTAACAGATTTAACATAATAATATAATTTGGAAAGCCTATTTTTATTTTAATTGATAGCTTTCATGAAAAAAACAGCAGGTAATACTAGTATAAAGTTCTGTGTTTTTGTTTTGTGTTATTGGATGACAACACTCTACTCCGAAAGGAAACTATGAGCTTCTGTGCTGATGCATATTGCACAGGAATATACCACTGTTGTCACTATGTGAAACAGGCCTGTAAAAAAGCACAATTTCAGCCAGCAACAATTAGGAAATATAACTTGTAAAAAAAGTGCATGCATCCTGTTACACTGTAGTGCATGTAGACAGGGACACACTGTAAAGAGGTTGCCAAAAAACAATTGCAACCAGAAGGAAATATGTCATGTGAAAAAGCACATGCAGTCTGTTATCACCATAGTGTATGTGGACAGGGACAGGCTGTAAAGGGACTGTAAAAAGCAATTGCAGCTAGAAATTTGTTATTACATTTTTATTTCTTCAGAAAGGGCAGTTGCTTTTGAATTTGCTTTCAGGTCATGGTACACTGCCAGTTGACACAGAAAATTGTGTTTAGTGGACTTAACTGCTAAGCGATGTAATACATCCAATGTATATACTGTGGAGCAAGAGAATATTTGCATGATGTACATTATTAAAGCTGAGCAATAGTCAAATTGCTATTCATACACATACAATATCTGTACTGTTTTACTTGCCTAAATATGTATAGTACTATTCAGCTACATTTGTTCACTTAGCATACTGTATAGTCATTGGGTGACACCACTAATCTTAAAATTCAACTCTTAAACTTACAATGTCACCTCCCAGCCCCTAGCTTGCTTACTGGACTAAGAATGAACAAAGGTTTTATATAAAGTCTTTCCTGCACTTTGTATCCCCAATGCAAGACTACATGAAACACTACCTGCTTCAAATCCCCATGTCTGATACAAGATATATGTTAGACTGATATTACTCTCACTCTCCATCTGAGGTGCTGCAATTTAATATAAAGGTACATTTCTAACAGTATTTCAAAGTTAGCTCATTATTTCTGACTCAATACATACCTAAACTATAGAGTTTTTTCTAAATAATTGCCTGGAGTGTTCCTTTAATTTTATTAAAATTGCATAAATGATGATTTCTGCCCTGGTGCACTTGAGCTCTCTTTAGGCATCCATTCAAGTTTATTTTTTAAAATGCCTTGTGCATATTTGCATATATTGTTTTCCCTTGTGCTCATGTCTGTTGGTTTATGAGTTGCAGTCCTATTAGTTCATCTCATTACAATTTACAATACGTTTTATATGCATTGTGTGTGATACCAGAGTACATCAGCAATCCACAACCGAAGAGCTCCAAGATCATTGTTTATACCAGTAAATCGAAATTGTGTGAGTTTTCCACCATTACAAGGACCCTGCAAAGTTCACTTATAACTTTCAGTCCAAAGACAATCATCCCATTTGCATGATTTCTTTACTTCCAGCTGTGCCGATAGGACAGGAAATGAGGAAAACATTTCCCAATGAAGACAATAAAAATTAAAAAAAAAAAGTTCTAGCCTTTCTTTGTTCTATCAAGAACAATCCAACATTTGGGCTGGAGTCTGGTTTTACTATAAAGGTACATGTTATCTGAAGGAAGTATTGTATTGTATAGTCCCACATATTGTGGGGATAACTAAGGGAATCTCTTGATGCCAAGATGTTGGTGTTAACCTCCTATAGTTCAAATATAAAACATTACAGTGCAAAAAAAATTGTGTTATAAAAGAAAAATATAATAGAAGGACACACATTTTAAATGACTTAACATATGCTGTCACTTTCATGCCACTAAAAGCCCTTTCTTTTGCTTTTTAAAAAAGTGCATGTTGACTCTCAGTTTGGCATAACTAGCTCTTGAAATCTTGATTAATATGGTCGCCCTTCCTTAAATTACACAATTAGATGGCATAATAAATCCATGACACTCCTTCTTTTCTCCCTCTTCAGCTTAACTTGAATTGATTTTTTTTAAATGAAAGAAAAAAGAATGGATGACCTGTATTGAAAATGTTTATACATCCCTTTTGTAAAAATGTGACAGTTATTGATACTTGGATTGCACTCAACACTTTATTCCCATAAGACTTCATTAAACCTCCAGAATGGCTGTTCTAAGTTGTGTCTCGGAGCACAAGACATAAAAAATATGTTTTCCTCCCTCATAGAAATTAAGAAACAAATAATGAGATTCCCATTCCTTTTTTTAGTAAGGCTTAACATGCTTAATTGTCTAAAAATGCTCAGGGGCATATCTATATAAATGCAACACAGCAAAGTAAAATACAATCATATTTCCAATTTATGTTTTGAGATTTGCATTAAAAGCATGTCCACATGAATCATACACCAGCTTCTCATATGTCAGGGGGTCTCTGGTGGCAAAATGTGCCCTCAATAGTTCATTTATTTGCCACTGCTGGATTTTTTAGTTGTTTTTTTCTGCGTTATTTCTGCATTATGGGGAATTTACTTGGATAGCTTTTAGAATGTAAGCCCTCATGGGCAGGGCCCTCCTTACCATCTTGTCTTGAATTGTATAGTGATAGTAATGTCTTCCTTATATTGTATAGTGCTGCACAAACTGTTGGCGCTATATAAATCCTGTATAATAATAATATTAAAAATCATAATTCTCTCATTTGACTTTTTTAATTGCTAGTTGGGTGACACTGTGGATTCTGAAGAGAATAACTCTCGACTGGAATTCCTGAGAGATATAGGGAGGAAGTATTGTATTCAATGTAGCAACAACCATGCAAATATAAATGATACAATTATACATTTTTGTTTGAATTAATTTTGAATGGGGAATTCAGAAAATACTAAAAGTGCCCATAATTTAAAACTGTGCATGTTGTTAGGTTAAGGAATATCAAAGCATTTATAGAGTAGAGACCCTTTTGCATTCTTTGTCTTGAGCTGCTCTATGTAACCTCCTTCTGTTTTCTCACAAAAAGATATAGGCACAAATCACAGCATTAGCCTACTTTAGGTAACAAGTCTGCACATGAAACATTTTCAAAGAGAAGAAACATCCCTTATGTCAGAAGACATAAATAGGTGTAGAGATAAGGGATTTGTATAGGGTGAGTAACCTCAAGAAAACTTACTTTTACTTATAGATGGTTCCAGATGAATCTCAAAGTAAGAATAAGAACATTTTGCAAAGGTAAGCTCTTCATGAAAGGTCCCTGACTCATTATCATAATACAGATATGAGAGTTGATAACAACTAAGCACAATATAAAATATAGTATTTTAAACATTTTTAGTTTTTCATAACTTTTTGGTTTGGGTAATGCATATCTCTCTCTCTCTTTCTCTGTGTATACATATCTATATATATCTATATATAGATATATATATAGATATATATAGATATATTGGGAGGGTTTACCTTCAAATGTAGCCATCCTTGCAATTAGGGCTATACTACGTTGTCCACGTAGTAGTTTTGAACATAGCTTCAAACAACATGATCCTTTAGCTTCCTGGCTACTTTGTCTGCTCAGTCTGTTTCTGTGCGGCACCAATGGTTTTTCTTCCAGGCTAGGTCAGAACAACTGTCTCTCGGGCTGGAACCCAGAACCACACTCCTCATGTACAGACTTGTGTACACCTGCACAATCAGGGGATCTGGTTACCATATACAATGTGCACCGAGGATTAGAAGGCTTCATCCCATCCAAAACTCTTCAAAGACTCTAGGACCAAGAATGAAACCTACCTAGCTACCTACTAAAAAGCTCTAGGCAACGCAAGTAGCATCCACATACTGTTATGGCAGATTTTTCTCTCT
>NW_017307581.1:60855-75455 GCF_000935625.1 Nanorana parkeri | reverse complement strand
ATGTATATATATATATATATATATATATATATAAACATATATATATATAAAAACATTTTAACTTGTAAAATATTACAAAAAGTTAGAATCAAAGCTATAAATGATGTAGCAAATAATCAAGCTATTCAGAATATGTGTGTGTGTGTGCGTGCACATGCTTTTGTGTGTGTTTAGAGCTTATGGTCACAAACATATGTACTTACGTCACTTTCATGACCCTCCCGAAGATTATATGTAAGATCTTGCCGAATGTCTTCTACAAATTTATGTGCATATTCTGGATAGAAGTCCAGAACTTCATAGAGGCCTTTTAGAATGATACACTGTAGATCACAGTAGGTCAGAGCTTTCACATCTGCGTTGGTTTTTATTACTTGATCTTTAATTGATAAAGTTGCTCCAATTAAATCTCCTTTACCTGTAACGATTAAAAGCCATGTTAACAAAAATACATTCAAACTGTAATGACTAGACCTGAAAAACTGTATCGAATATATGCAATATATATAAATATTTGTAATTATTTTTCCTGTATTTAGTCCATACTAGGCAGGCAAATAACAAAGTCACTTTAGTGGAGGGACCAAACACAGTCAGTATTTTCTTTTTCTGTGCATTTCTGTCACCCCGGTAATTCGTGAAAAGGGGAACACATACATAACTTTCCACAATGCAGTGTTCAGTGCCTGATTCACCAATCAGCAGACTTGAGCACTGTCCCATGGGCACTTTGGATAGTTCTAACTTGCTTAGAAAAAAAGGACTGACTGCTTAGGGCCCCTCCTCTACAGCAAACCTGTTATTTTGCCTAGTATGGGTACTGGTTCACGTCCAGTAGCCACAGGCCACAGTGTTTGGAGCTCATAAGATACTGCACAAATAAGAGACAAATAGAAAATTACTACGCATTTTGTAGAAAAACATGGGTATCTTATTACAATAACAAAAGGCAACAGAAGTATAGAGAAGATCAAGCCCTACATCTCATAATGACAATTTCTGCCAAAAATTATACAATACTGGTTGACCATGTACAAAAAATACAAAACATGTACTTTTCCCAAACCTTGTCTTCATATATAACCCTAAAATAACACTTTTCTCCTTAGTTGTAGTTTTTTTTAAACTTTTTTTTCTGAAGCTGTTGCTGTTGTAGTCATTGTGTGCATCACAAACTGCTTGTGACCGGTGTGGTATGCTATAATGTATAGTATTTTGTTGTGCATTTTGTCATCCTAGTTCAGCCTGGAAGGAGGGCATACCAGAGGGTTAACAGCATTTACAGACCTGCAGCACTGCTTGGGGTGCCTTCCACCTACTGTAGTTACATTTGCTTTGAGTTAATGGTAAGGTAAGTTATATGTACTAACAGTTTATGTTATCTTCTCTCTATACCTACTGTTAGTGGTCTATTTTAAAAGCAGTGGTGTGGCCGTACACTTACTATATCACTGCTTAAACAAAAGAAAAGCCTCTGCATATTTATCAAGTACCGCTATGTGCCTTACAAATGTGCATTGTGCCCCACTGGCACCAGAGTCCAAAGTTGACGGAGCATAATAATAATAATGAATTGGGAGCTGTTAAATAAAATGCCATGAGAAGACACTAGCCAAGAGACCTATCAAAGTCACATACCAGACTCCCCTCTAATGGCAGAGTTCTCTATATACAGAAAGATTTCTAGGAAACTGCAGGATGCGTACCGTGGTCTGTATTTAATTAATGCTGTAAAACGGTGGTATGCAGAGTATAATGGAGAGTGGATAGTGATAGCTGCTCTCTGTCATAAATGAGCCTCCTAGCTTAGTGTGTTTTTTTCTCCCCACAGGTTCAGTTTAACTTAATTTGCTGTGTGTGTAAGGTCCTGGGCCACAAGCTCTCAGCGCTCAATCTGAATATTCCCAATGGAATACACCATTATTGATCTGTAATTACTATGATAAAAATACAATTAAGAAGCAATTTAGAAAAGCTAAACTATTCCTAAGATTCCTGTGTTACATACAGTGCTTAGTTGCAAAAATTACAAACTGCATGGCAAATGAAGGATGAACTGCTTAGTCTTTCTAATGCAAATCAATTAACCTCCAGCAGTGAATTAAGCAAGCTGAATTCAAATTTTCTACACTTTTGTCTTTAGATTTCATTTCAAATCATATAATTATATGCAAATAATATACAAATGTCAGGTGGTCATAATAAACTGGCCACTCAGGTGGTCATAATAATATATATATATATATATATATACACTGAGTGGCCAGTTTATACTCAGTGTATATACCCTGTTTCCCTGAAAATAAGACCTACCCCGATAATAAGACCTAGTACTATTTTTTGGAATTGCTAAAATATAAGACCTACCCCAAAAATAAGACCTAGTTGTGACCTTTCCCAGGGCCGGTGGTGGCATAAGGGGGAACTTGAAGAGCTGCAGGAGAGAATCGGTGATGCCAACGAAGCCAGTGCTAGAGGAAGCTAGGCGGCAGCGGAGGGAGCAGAGCCGATGCTTCCTCCATAGTGCCGCCTCCTGTCACAGGCGGAGTGATACCAAATGCAATCCGCCTGTGAGGAATCGATAGTGAAAGCGCGCTTCGCTCATTCTGGCCAGCGATTGGTTAACAAATTGCTCTTGGAAAGGGACGTCACCCCTGATTGCCCTGATCACCATATTCTTGACTTTTCCATTTTGGATTATTTAATTTGGATTTGCATTAATTTTGGATTGTTGTACCTTAAAAAAAAAATAAGACCTACCCTGAAAATAAGACCTAGTGTGTTTTTTTTTTATATATATATATATATATATATATATATATATATATATGTACATATATTTATGTATATATAGTATTTTTGTATTGTTTCTTTTATTTGCAAAATATTTCACTTTTTTAATCTAATATGCACAAAATATGGGATGCAATTATTTGGTTGTAGGCCAGAGTGGACACAGGGGAAAAAAATATTAATTAGCAAACAGAATCCAACCTATACGATTAATGTGTTGCCAAGATTGGTATACTTAAAAACTGAACTCCAGACACCAAATCTTTCATCAAAATAAACTAATCAATAGCCACAAAGGAAATAAACCCACTTTGTGTGCATATAATGTGATATTACCATGTAAATGTAGAAATTATACTATCACTGTGCTGCATATAACCTGACCAGACAGCAAAACCATGGGTGGGTCACAGCATGTCTGCATACTACAGGCTGCTTCCAGGGGGGAGCTTACATGACCAGTCACCATGCACAAGGAGAGACTGCAACAATAGCTGGCCTTTATTAAAGTAAATTCCTGCATAGAGGAAACCTGCAGAAGTTTCTATTTCAGAGATCTGGAAGAAATACACAACACCAAAATTCAAGTAGTAGTGTACATGGTTCTTGCATTTAGATCATTGTTGTTCAGCCTGGATATAAGTATCAAACAATCTCTTCATATCTTCAGAGGTGTAATTATGGCTGCATTTTCTTAGAAGCAGCCAGAATCATTCATATCAGAAACAACATTTATGGCTACCTTTAGCCACAGTCTGGATTACAGCACTACAGTATTCACAAAGATTCTCATTAGGCTTCCGTTTCTTGAGGCTGCTATATCCTGTCATTCCCAAAGGAAATGCGTTCTTATAATTTTACATTGGTGCTAAAATCCTAATTTTATATGCTTTTAGTAGGGATATCTGCAACCAAAGGCTGGCCAATATGAGCAGTATTTATTGGAATTATTTGTAATAATTGGGCACAGGTTTGCTCTGATTTACCCAGGTTTGTAACTGTGCTTATTAGAGTTGGAGCAGATTCATGAAATTTGCTCATTTTTATCAATAATGTTTGGACATTAGGTACCCTGTAGAGTCATTTTGTTGTAAGGACAATAGGCGGGAGGGTGAGCTTTTAGTTTTGTTTTTTTTAGGTTTTCTGTATGCACATTGAATATTTATAAGTTACTGAAATATCCAATTTCTAACTATGGCTTTCTTTCTTCTTTGACTGCAAGACCTCATTCATACTAGCAGTAATTAATTGCAAGGAAATCTTTAATACAGGTTATACAGATGCTGCCATTAAAGTCCTCACCTGCCTGCTTGTTCTCAGATCAGTGTCTCAAAGTCTTTTTTCTGCAACATCAACTTCAGTACTTCTCTCAGTACATGTTTTTCCTAATGTGCAGTTCACACAAATAAGCATGCACTAAAGTGTATGCAAACTGAATCCTTTTTTTTGTAAGTTTGATGTCATTTCATGTTTTTATGTCGTGTCTCTTTGTATACACTTTTCTTAAGCAAATAGTTTTGTGAATTTGCTGCAAAGTTTGTTACCTGAAGATCCTGCCAGTAACAGCTCATCCTGTTTCAGGGTTACAACGCTAAGTCATTGCCTCACAATTAGCACCAAATATGTCAACTTGCATATTCCTTTAGTTGGCAGTTAGGCTGCCTATCAAGTCTGGCCAACTGAAGTAGCGTTTGTTGCATGCTTTTCTCACTCGTGTGGTGCCCATACTAGAAGTGAGGGTGTGGTTTTGTACAAAGGTTTTTTGCTGATTAATGTATAATACAGATACACGTACACATGTTAAATAAAGATTTTGTGACATGCAACATAGTATAGCATAATATATGGCATATTGAGAAGAAACTGTATATTATTCAACCAAAAAATTTGGGTTAATGCAGTATAAGTGCAGATTAGAGAGTCCTATGCATTCAACTTCCAAGTGAAATCAGCTATGAAATTGATGGTTTTGAAACTAACAGGACTTGACTGAGGGCTTAATAAAGGGCTTGACTGAGCTGAGGAGTAAGTAAGAAAAAAACAAAGTAAGAAGAAGAGTAAGCAGCAGGGTGTTGTGGGAGGAGAGTGATTATTGGGGGGCAGGGAGAAGGAAAGATAGTGGGCAAAACGGGTTGTGTAATTTTCACCTGGAGAGGAACATTGCTATATATATATTTTTTAAGGGGGGGATTGGAAGGATGGGGTAAACAATGTGGACATGGAGATATATATTTATTTATTTGTGTCTTAGGCAAGCAAACTAGACAATAACAAAAGTTCCCTCCCAGTCTTATATTACCTGATCTTCGAAGAAAACAGAAATAGTAAAACCAAGTGAAATTAAGGTATTTTATAACAAAGGGATAAGAGGGATTCAAAATAGAGTATGAAATTGTATGTAGGTTTTTACTACTACTACTACTACTACTACTACTACTACTACTACTACTAATGCAATCTTACTGTTTTGCCAAGAAAACCAAGAAATATGGATCTGTGCTGCTCAATGTGTTTTTTTGTTAATGGGAAGACATCCTATTAAAAGAAATTTATCTTTTCTGGTCTGATGCAACATTAATGAGTGGGGACGTAAAGTTCTGTGTCTTAAACCACTTACACTTGGACTTTAAAATATAGAGGCAATATACTGTATATTTGTGGTTGAAATAGACAAATGGATCAATGTATTTGTTTTTATAAATTGTAAAAGGTTTGAAGTGTTTGTACAGTAGAAATAAAGCACATATGAATTTATTTCATGGTTGTGTTATAGGTGGTTTCTGTGAAAAAAATAACACAGTCAAGCCCCATTATATAAATACTTAATTATAGTACAATGTAGTTCAATCCCTTCCTTACTTTTCTAAAAATCTATTTTTGTTTTTGTCTGCATCCCAGTTGGAGGAGTTTCCAATCACTTCCTGCTCTAATGAGAAGTGTGGGAAAATCTCCCCAGCAGGGATCCTGACAACAATAAAAACATTACAGAGGCTTTAATGCTTCCTCCTCCCTACTCTTTCCAAAGCAAAATACAAAATGTTTACTGAAGATTGGCGTAAACTGATGTAAACATACGTAAACTCACATGAGCAAATGAAGTGAGCTAGTATTAACTAATGTAAACACGTGTAAAAGCATATCAATTGAAGGCAAACAAGCATAAAAACTTTCCTTTAGTACACTTCTATGTGCTATTAAACAATGTTTTTGCACTGAACAATATTTTCATATAATATACCGCTGGCCGGAGGGAGTCCCCTGTCATCCCCTTAATACAGTATGTCCCTGCAGGCTGATACCATCTCTCCTGCAAGTTCCCCCTCACATGCTACCACCAAACAAGGTTAGGTCTTATTTTCGGGGTAGGTCTTATATTACAGGAATCTTGAAAAATGGTGCTAGGTCTTACTTTCGGGGTAGGTCTTATTTTCGGGGAAACAGGGTATTAACTTAGCCATCCCAGATTGTTTAAAAAAGGAAATAATTCTTGAAAAATATAATATCAGATATCATATTTTTCACTTTCCTAATTCCCATTAATTCTACATTTCACTGCTAAGACATTCCCATATTGTACTGATTATGATTCATGTAAAAATAGCTGTATCTCTATAGCTGAAGACCTAATGAGCAGCTGTCAGCTCCATAAGGAGCATACAATCATCACAAAATTATGCAGCATTATACTATCATACCTTGTCTCTAGCTCAAGAACTGGTCATTTGAGAAATGACAATGATTGGTTTGCTTTAAATACTGTATAGAATTTTCCTTTTTCATTACAGACACTGCACTTCCAAACTAATCATGTACATTTAGGTTTAGGACAATAATATAATATTCCACACACGCCATAATGTGAGAAATGTTTAATGCAGTTTTATCATTTAACCCCTTCATGACTGAGGCCTTTTTTTCATTTTTTGTACCCATGTTATATTCCAAATTTTAGGCCTGAAAATTACTTAAAACCCCCCAAGATATATTTTCTGAATGCCAAGACCCTATAGAATAAAATGGTGGTAGTTGCAAATTTTCGGGACGCAGAAGCGATCTGGCGACAGGTAAGTCGCCAGGATCGCTTCTGTTGTAAAGCCGACAGTCGGCTCTACAAGTTTAAACAGAGTCCCGGCGGCAAAAGTCACCGGGAGTCTGTTTAAACAGCCCCGATGCTGGCGACGTACACTGTACGTCGTCAGTCACGAAGGGGTTAAAGCAATAGAGAGACCCAATAATATAAGCCTAAACTCTTAGGAACTGAGAAATCATGTTTTTAATAAGAGCAGAGTTACATAGTCCAATGTTCCTTTAGCTTGTTAACAACAAATATCAATGGAATTAACTATTACATCATACTGTATGTATACTATATAATATTGCAGACAACTGGCAGAACTGTTAAATGTAGCTGTGTATTACCACTATATTTATTAGGAGTTTACAAATAGTGTATAAAAGGAAATTATGGGAATTTTAGCAAAAAAAAGGTGCACTGTATATATCATTATACATTGACATAGGTTTTATATATTTATGGATTCAAATATAACTATAAATATAGCTGAAGATTAACTCATTGTCTAATTTATTGTTTAAAAATGAATAGATATTTTTTTAAATCAGTCTGTTGTTCTAAATATCAAGGAATTTAATAACAATTAAAGACAAGAATTTCCTGAACACTTTGCTTGTGAGAGTTGGGGAGAGGGCATCTTTCCTAAATATTTAACATTGTCACACAATTTAAAGTAATGTTTGGTATATCGGTAAATGTTCTTTGGCTTCCAGACTAATGTAGTTTTGTAATTAAAATTAATAAAGAAACGCTAGGCCTATACTGTAAAAGTAGATGGATTCCCTAACTGAATGACATTTGGTTTGCTATTGTACATCACTACCATATTGTTAATTGTACACTGCTACCATATTATTATATTTTAGAAATACTGTTTCACCTTCTTTCATCAGATATAATGAGCAAATATGACTGACTTTTGCAGCCTCCCTCTTTCCCTCTCTGAGATCTGCTGTACTGACTGTACTGTATATTGCAGGATGCTTAAACAAAGTCATTATTTGGGCACTAACAGTGCTTACGTTAAGCATTTAATGATACATTAGTTATTACAAATCTAAATCAATGGAGCTGACTTACTAAAGGCAAATATACAGTTCACTTTACAAGGTAATTTTTCACTTAGTTTGGGGATTGAGGTGAAATCTAACTTTGCAAAAAAAAACAAAACAATCACAAGCTAGAAAAATAATAAAATGCATTTATGTTTGAATATGAAAGGATGATGGAAATGATCGGAGCTTTACTTCATTCACTGAGCCTAAAGGGAAAATTCCCTTTCAAAGTGAACAGCCTATTTGCCTTTAGTAAAATGTCTGTTAAATTAGAAACGTTTACAAATATATATCAAAGGGTTTGTAATAGTTTCTCTTGTGCCCTCAGACTCAAGACTTGGGTAGAATGTAATTGCCCTTTTTGGAACTAATATTTTCTATACCTACTTGTAGTAAAATTGGGCTTCTACTGCTGACTAGGAATTAACAGGCATCCCTGACTTCAATACTTTCTAGCTCAGGGTGATAATACAGGTATACAGATTAGAAAGTTAGAGTAAAGTCAAAAGGTGTGATGTTATTGGTCATTTTACATTAGGTTTCACTATATTGCATGTGCATCATACTGAATCATGTATTATAGTACATACCTAAAATAGCTAACACCATCCCATCCTTCAGCACTTCCATGGAACCTGAGCACACCAAATAAATTGCCTGCAATGCATCTCCCTGCCGAAGTAGGTACTCTCCAGGAGCACAGAAAGAAGTTTTGATATGCAGAGACAGAGACCTGAGGCAACCGCGGCTAGCATTCTCAAAAAGGGATAGTTGTAGAATCTCCTTGTTCAAGTACATGGTTATATCCGAACGTAGCTCATCTGGAAATTCTTTCAGGAGCTGTCAAATTCAGAGATAGAATTAATGCAGCTTAGAAAAATGTATCATTTTGGGTTTAGCGCGATATGAAGCTTTCAACCATTTAGAGATGTAACAAATCTCTCCTACGGATTTCTAACTTGAAAACTTGTGTCATCGTTTAAAAATAAATAATCCTGCAGCTACTGTTGAAAAGAAACTGAAAATTGATTTCTGGAATGCAGACAAGTCATGAAAATCAGAATTGCTAAAAATTTCACTGAAAATAGTAATATAAAGAGGATACTGACACTTTAGCAACATTGGGTAGCATGCAGGAAAATATACTGTTTTAAAGGGTCATAATTGCACAAAGTCATTTCCATGCTTCTGCAAAGTTAGGTTTGTTAAATGATGTAATAATGTAGATATAAAAACGTTATACAGCCAAACCCAGTAGAAATATTTTTACAAATGAATACATCTTAATATAGTAAAATTTAATCTATGGTTAACTGCCATTGCTAACACATATTCAGCATGTCATGCTCCTTGTATATTACCTCACCTTAGCTAGCAAGTGCATGGTTACCCCAAATCCTGGGTATACTCTACCTTGCAAAAATCAACCTGCCTTCTTATTCAAGAATTTGGACCACCCCGTCCCTCTCCTATCCCCCCTACTTACTATTGGAGATTGAAGTTGCTTATCATATCAGCTTCTTCTGCTTACATTGCAAGAAGCAATGATACTGTCACAACAACTAATCAGATATCAGTTTTCCATAGCAAGGCCACAGAATAAGTGGGTTTCTATTATTTGCACATCATTCTTAGCTTTATTATGTAATCTCCATAAAGCCCACATATTACAAAGGTATTTTTAAAATAAACATCCCAAAGTATTTTTTTCACTAAAAGCAGTAATCTGCTTAATCAGGTGTAAGAATACCTCACCGCTATACTATATGTCCCACTAATGTTCCCTGGTGCTGGCCCCATTTTTTTCACTCTAAATGATAGGTGTTTTTGAAGATGAAGAATGGTTATGGATAAATACATGGAATTATTAGATGGCATTTTTATTGCTCTATCTTGCTCTGCTATTTATGGTTTCTGCCAGTGTTCTGATGGAATCATTCTATCAAAATCTTTTAAATACTTAAAGACTGGTGATGGAATAATTTTGTCATGTGGGAAAATGAGTGCTGGTCCATGGCGGGAACAGCGCTTATCGGGTTTGTGCTGTTGTTGGGTTCCTTGGTGTCCGATGCAGACCCTCAACAGCAAACTGCAGTGATTACAGTGCTGTTACAGCCACTGATCCAGCTTGCAGATCACTGTGTTGAGGAGCTGCAAGCCAGATCAGTGTACTACAAAGTGATACAAAGTATCTTTGTGGAGAATACAGTGTCTCCTAAGAATACTAAGGGGTCTATTCACTAAACTGCCATAGGCAGCCGAGTGACTAACCGACCCCAAGCGAAGTGAGCTGAACTCTGTTCGGCTACTCACTTCAGGCTGGTATGGCTGGAATCAGCCGTGCATCGTGTGGCTTCGGGTCGGTGTGCAGAAGGAGTTCGACTCAGCCGATCCAACATCTGGATCGGCTAAGCCGAACCTCCGGCAGGCTACTCGCTGCTGTTCAGTCTATTCTCATAGATGCCGAACAGCAGTGAGTAAATAGCCAAATGCCGCAAAACTGTGAAAAAAGTAGAAAAAAAAGATTAGAAAACCATTGTGCGGAGCTAGCAGTGACAGCTAGTTCCGCCCAACTGTTTTCTATTGGCCGGGCGGTTCTGCTGCCGTCACAATTTAAAAAAAAAAATGAACACACCATAGGAATGCATAGCTAGATTCCTATTGGCTATTTCACTTAGCAATAGCCAATAGCAAACGACATCTGTCATTACACACTGAGAACACGAAGAGGCCGCTCTCAGTGTGTAATGACAGCGTCCCTGGTTAGCTGGTAACTTTCTCTCTGAAAGTGGCCAGAGCCAGCCGTGAGATGACGGCTGGCTCTGCCCGCTCGGCCAGCTCCGGCTTTCACCTTGGCTCGGTCGAGCCGAGGCATATGCCTTCGGCTTGACTGAGCCACTCGGCCGACTTCGGGAGCTGTACGGGCTATAGTGAATAGCCCATACAGCAGCCCTTCGGTTCTACTGAACCGAAGGGATCCTGGGACCGAAGCTAGCTGAAGGATCAGCCGAAGCTACGGCTAGATCCTTCGGCAGCTTAGTGATTAGACCCTTAAGTATCCAAAGCCCCTGTGAGAAAAAAATTTGCACTTTAGTGCCCCCTAGTTTAAAAAAGTTTTTAACAATTTTAAAAAGTTTTAAAAAGAAAGAAGGAAACAAGTTAAAAAAATGAGTTTTATAACAAAGTGATAAGATAATATATTGCAGAGGAGGCTATAAAAGTTAGGAGACAAACATACCACATATTACAACTGTTCTACACAAAAATTGTATTTCACTCCTTGTATTTTGTGACCTATAACTCCCAAAATAAACAAAACCCAGACATATGATATACCCTATGAATAAGGACAAATAAAATAATTTATTCTGAATGACTTTCTGTTACCTACACTATATATGTACACATTATTATTGTCAAAAACTGTGAAAATGTTGTTTTTTTTTCTATTTGTTTTGCATTTTCTGTATTTTTAAAATAAATAAATAAATAAGAATTATATATGTATAATGTGAAACCTTGTGCCACTACTCCAATCGAGTTAAGCAGCAGCTGAAATCTGTGTGGTCAGATATATACCATAAAATTAATAATAAAAGCCGCGCTGTGTGAATGCAGTAGATAATGGCCATGAAATAATGTGATACAATGTGTAAAGACTAACAATAGAAAAAAAACGCATGTGTATAACATGCACCTCAGTGTAAATACATTACTACAAAATATCCATAATGAAAAATCAAATAAAATAGATACTAGCTGTTAAACAATGGGATGCAGTTGTTTTTAGTGTTTAATTACTGAATTTGATGATATGACTGTTACAGATAGGCCCTCAGTAGAAGTGATTTTTTTTCTGAAGATATGGGTAAACAATGCGCTTTATAACATGTGTATAACATGCACCTCAGTGTAAATACATTACTACAAAATATCCATAATGAAAAATCGAATAAAATAGATACTAGCTGTTAAACAATGTGATGCAATGTGAAAAGAGTAACAGCTGGAATATTAGATTTTTCATTATGGATATTTTGTAGTAATGTATTTACACTGAGGTGCATGTTATACACGTGCGTTTTTTTCTATTGTTACTCTTTACACATTGTATCACATTATTTCCCAGCCATTATCTACTATATCTAACACTTTGTAGATTAATTCACACAGCGCGGCTTTTATTATTAATTTTATAAGAATTTATTTATGCATATGTCACATCAATTTAAAGCCCATTTTGTACTTTAAAAAACAGTATATAATATATGTAATAAATGAGGAAGATGGAAATTAGGGTTTAACAAACACATAGCAAGAATGGCAAAACTGCTCCGGTGCCCAAGAACTAAAAGATTTTCTAAAGCTGTGTCACTAAGAGGTTAAAATGTTCTCAAAAACTGTTCCAATAATGCTAAAGTGGAATATAAAGTGCACATTACCTCATGAGAATCTATCCCATTATTGACTGACCAGTTGGTTTGGAAATATTCTAGCATTCTCTGCTTCAGTTGCTGTGGAAGGTGGTGTACCCGTATAAAATCCTTCAGATCCTTGGTTCTTGTATGATAAAGGGACCATCTGGAGTACATTCGTTGGATTATAGCTGTCACATTACCAAATACCAAGGCATGCATCAAGGCTAAATCAAAGGGAAAATATTGTTAGATTGCAAATCATGGGAAGCGTTGAGTCTCCAAAAATAGCATTTACATTTTTTTGGGGCTTCTAGAATGAATGAACATTACTCCACAGCTGTAGTTCCCCTATTATAAGTCACAATTGAAATGAAAGCAACAGCAACTTTAGATAAACCATCAAGGGTGTGTGCAAATTGATATTTGAGATGTGCTTCTCAAAACACCAGAGGATGATTACTAAAGCAGCTTGAAGCATGTTAATGTAGCTAAGAAGGAAGTCAACGGCAGGTCAACGTGGTAGGATCCACTTGCAAAAAAAGTTCAGACGTATCTTAAACTGATCTCATTTGCAAGCCGAATGCACCTAAATGCACCTGAAAATATATTTCATGTGCCAATCGACAGCCACCCTCTGCACAATTTATATGACCAGAAAAGCCTTGAACTACTTCTCAGTGCTGAAAGTAATTTGATTCTAAGGAATTATTGGCACTGTAAGGGCCTGTGTATGGGTCACATAAGTTTCCCATAAAAGTACATGGGTATACAAAACTAGCTTGATGAAGATCAAAGGCAGGTCAAATGCACCTATCAATAAATTCCAAATTATCTCAAAACCATCTAAAACTGAAGTCTAACTGATGCCATTGACACAGACCCTCATACTGTTGTATATATACTTTTGCATACATTGAATGCAACGCCAATTAAATTTATGTCAGCTAGAAATTCATTATATATTTTAAATCTCTTTATATGATTTATGATATGATATATGATTTACTTCCCTCCTATCCTAATGTGGGATGTTAATAAAAAATAATTTTCCCTTTTTTCTGCAGCAAGCTATCCTTTTTTAGAAACTGACAAGTCTCTTGCTTGAAATCATGGCAACTGGGGACATTCTGTACTATGTGTATACAATGAATACAGGAATGTTATTTATTTCTTATTTCTACTTTTCCTAGCAGTTGTTTTTTATGTTTAATTACTGAAGTTGATGATATGACTGTTACAGATAGGCCTTCCCACACTTCAAATGCATTCGAGTTACAGGCAGCCTTCGAGGCACTGAAAACCTTTCTCCACCTGTAGCACGGCAAGGAGGGACGAAGAGCTCGTCGTTACTGAAGATCGCTTCACATCTCTTCCCATGGGCGGAACTGAATCTTATCTGCCGTGCACGGAGAATCAGGAGGCGGTATATAGAATGTTGCTGAAATTGAAAATGTTGATGCATGAGTATTTATATACTGCTGAGCTAATTAGTGCAATACATCTTATAATATTCATTTAAGTAGCCAGCCTTCTGTGATCTTTTTGAATATGCAGGATATTCTTGCATGAAATCAGTAACTACTCCCTGGTATTAAATTACATTATTTTCAGAAAACCTTTCTAAGTAATGAGTGAAAATAAAAAGGATTATAAAAACAAATGTTTAGAAATATGTTGCCATAAATTAACACGGGTTAATTAGCAGCTTGTATGACATTTTAAATAGGTAATTTGCACCGATGGATGTTATCATAGATGATTATAGAGTACATAAATGTGCTGAAATTTTGTATATTGTGTTTAGTTAAACCATTAGGGTTGCATATTTCACACACTGTGCTGGTTTATTGGTTTATTTTTTAACTCCTTGTGAAATCTTGAATTTTGATAAGTTTTTTCCCCCCATCTTTTTTGTGTTAATTTAGAATGTGTATAATTTGTTCCATTTGATATTTATTAAAGGAAAACACTTTCCAATAAATAAAAAAGGAGAGAAGTCTGAGCTGTTGTATTAAAACAGGACATTGGAAATAAGAATGTACAGTGTAATTGTAAACTAGTGTCTAGGTTATAATGTAGTAAAATAGGTTGATGCTCACATCAAATGCAAGCAGTGATTTACTAAATAACATGTTAAAGTTAGCCTTGTGAATATCACAATACAAAAATTATCCAGTATACTTTTCATATTATGTAGAGCTCAATTAAACTGTTTCACAATTTTATGTGTGAACCTGTCTGTTAACCATTTGAACCCCA
>NW_017307581.1:30990-60598 GCF_000935625.1 Nanorana parkeri | reverse complement strand
GCATACACAGAGGTGCATTGATGCAGCATTGTAGCTTCACATGTTGTTGCAGATGTATGCAACAAAAATCTCTGTTTTTAAGTTAAAATGTTACAAAAGTTAAATTAGAATTTTGTGCAGACTAGTTGAAAAATTTGCTGGTTAATTTTCATATTATTGTTTATATTGCCCTGCCCCTGTGCACCTTTCCTTTTGCTGGTAGTTATAAATTGATCTGAGCGGCTACCACTTCTGCTTTCGCATATCACTTCAAACAGTTATGGAATTTTTTAGATCTTCCATTAAAGGAATTTTCTAAGTTTCCCTTTGGATCCAGTCAGTCCCTTCATAAACCTTTGGTCAAGTAAGGAAAATGCCTTGTACTCACTCAGGACCCATTTAAATGTGTATTCTGTTCCCAATATGTGAGTGGGCAGCTCAAATAGACAATGTCTGCCTTTATTCCAATGTGTAGCAGTACAAAAACTTTGCTGATAAAGATGTTATAAATAAATACTAATTAAATGTGTGTGACTAAGCTTTAACCTGACTACCCATGGGGTGATTTCATATGAGTGGATTATTTTGTGATTTTAGGGTGATCAGTAATTAGTTATGACCTTTTGCATTTGAACAAATTTCCGAAGTTGTTTTCTTAAACAGAAGTTTTTCACAAACTAAATGTTAAATTTACAAAATAAGAGGCTTTTCTCATTTAAGAAGTACTTTATAAGACGTACTTTAAATACATATTTATAGGTGAAGCAATCATTACCTCCAATTAGCATAATGCAAATGGAGAATATCTTTTCAGCATCCGTATTAGCAGAAACATTTCCAAATCCAACACTGGTTAGACTGCTGAGTGTAAAATAGAGGGATGCAATGTATGTGCTTCGAATGGTGGGACCACCTTGTGTATTATTGCTGTAGAACGGTGACTCCAGTCTTTTCCCCAGCTCATGAAGCCAGCCTGTAGAAACAAATAGAAGCAGAGTGAAACATTTCCATAATAAAATTTCCATAATAAACACTTAAATGCATAACTATAGTCCTTATTAAAATGCTGACAATTCCTGTATTGCTGACTAGTATTACAGACATGCCAGGTTAAAACAGTTCTTCTCAGGCAGCAGAGTTAAGTGACAGGGGAGACTGACTCATTAGGATACAGCAGATTTTCTCAAGTAGCAGATTTTTATACTGGGTAAGACAAACCTTCCCTACTTACATTTTCCCTATCTAGAATCAAGTTCAGAAGGTACCTAACAATAGCACAATGTCACATTTCTATGAGGAGAAATGCAAATTTGGTACATATTTTGAGCTGTTTGCTCCAACCAAATGATAATCCAATGAAGTGAGACCATTGTCAAATATAATGTATACAAGGAAACTTCAGAAACTGCCAGAGTAGCTTTCAAAGGCCACAATCGAAAGTCATTTCATTTGTAGTGATTTATGGGGATGTATCTGGTGCAGGATTTACCCATTTTTATTTCCCAAATATCCCACAGCAAATGCAGGAACACTTAGAGGCCCAGCATACATGTGGAGCAAGGAAAGACATCACTGTTCCCTTCAACAAAAGGTAGTATCAGCAGTTCATATTTCTGCTTGTTAGTGTTTAAAGAATACCAGTTACAACTGGATTTAGGCAAGGAACTGAAAATGTATTCTGTATTTGTTATGGTTGCACAATGCAATCAATTTTTATTAAGACAGCAAATGTCCCATGCAAGGGTGCACATATGAATCATTGTGCAAGCATACTTAAATTATTATTTATATAATACTGCAAACTTTGCCAACATATATGTGACAGAAATACAGCGAAACAGCAGAGAGGCATCATGGCACACTCACAAAACCAGCATGTAAAACAACATGTCTCACCACTAAGGATAATGACAGAGGTTTGGATACACGTCTTCTGCTGAGGAAGAAAATACAGAGAAATACAGCTAGTCACAATAACAAAGCGTACACCATTAAGGGGTCATACTCATGCACATCTGCTAACGTGGTGTACATGATACAGTGTTCAGCATTAGTGTTCCATTGGAGGAGGAAATTAGAGTAAATCTGTTAAAAACAAGAAAATCCTCCTTTATATAGTTTCATTATAACAAACATCCCCATTGAAAAACTTGAACTATAATCTTGTCCTGATGACAATCAGAATGTTGGATTTTACCTCACTTTCGGTCCCGGTGACAGTGGTTGCTACAATAGAGGAGTGAGTCTACCTAGCAGGGGCATAGACAGAAATAGGAACTTGACAGGATTGATAACCCTTCCACACTCAGTTTTGCATTTAGATACACTTTAAGATAGATTTATATTTCCCCCTTATGTTGTCTGAGTCTGACACTCAAGCTTGAGTGTCAGTGGGTCTGAAGTTACCTGAAGTCTGACTGTTGCTGATTGTGAATTGATTGGGCTGTCAGACATCTGTAATGACCTGTGAGGTTATATCAAGACGCTCAACTGTGGAGTTTACTAGTCTAATGGCAGGGTTCAGTTTTGATTCCTTCCTTCACACTCCATTTAGTGTTTAATGGACGGTTTGGAATCAATTACATCATTCCCCACCACTTGGGCGACCTATAAGTTTTGTATGAGCAGGGGAGTGAGAGTAGGTGCAAACAACACGGATCTCCTGGTTTCCCTGCTCAAGTTTAGGTGAACTGAGTATTGCGAATCCCCCAACACACCTGCATCCACATCACCTCAGGCAAGTAGTACTTGGGAGAAACGCAACACACAGATCACACAACGTCACTACAGCAGGTTTAAGTCACTCGGGTGTTTGGTTAAAGGTACTGGTCAATTCAAGTTCCAGCAACTGTTTGGTAATGCTTCCTAGCAGTGAATAACTCCCCTGATCAAGCTTTAACAATCACAATACACAGGTATAGCTCCAGCAGGTGGTAATCAGCAGTGAACAAGTTAACAGTCTTTTGCAGGAATGTGGAAACAGAGACACAGGCTGGGATGGCAATCCCCTTCACAGCATAAAGTCCACAGGCTCAATAGTACAACTAGCAATCAATTGCACTCCAGCAATAGTGTTATGAACAAATGTCAGCAAGCCATCCTGATACTGTGTCAAATGCCTTTAGGCTACTTGCGGTTTTGGGTGATCTCTGATGGGTCCTTTGGTGCAGATGCTGCAATGGTTCACTCCTGGTCTTTGTTCAGCGTGCACCGTTCACAACGGTCGGACGCTGAACAAACAATTCTGCTCCCTTAAATCCCTCCTCGCCGAGCGCGGAGGGGAGGAGCTGGGTCCGTCCATGACGGAGCTGAAGGGGCGGAGCTGGCTGCCATCTAGGACGGCCCTGAGGGGGCAGAGCTGGTTGCCCTCCTGGACGGCCCTGAAGGGGAGGAGCTGGCTGCCGAGCTGGCCGTGCGCGGCCCTGCCAGGCAGCGCTGGACCGAGGACGGGTAAGTCTGTTACAACATCAGATGACCACTGATGACCTGGTTGCCTCAGCAATGGTAGCATTTTTTATCCTCACAATTTCCTTTTCAGTGCTTATGGTAGTGTGAGACCTGTGACCATGTAGCTCTTATAATCAGAGAAAGCTTTGACTTTTTCAAAGAATAATAACTTTCCATCTAGAGCAGACCCACTTACTGATGAGTCATGGGCTAGTTATGAGAATCCTAAGTAGCTTTCTGCCAATAGCTAGAAAATAATTCAATAAGTGTAAGACACAATTTGTAATGCTGAAGTAAAATAAAAATATAGATCTTTAAACTTTGTGAACACAATGTTCTGTAAATTAGTTTATTTTTGTTATTTTTTTTAAATTTTGATTAAGCAAACTGTATGTTAAGTGCATGTCATAAGTAAAACAGAAACTTTAAGATGTATAAATAATTTAGTGTCAATAAAATTTTAGGATTTAGTGTAAATACAATTCTCATAAAAGCTTAATTGAACCCATTGCACTGCCAAATTAACAATTCACAAAAACATATTATGGCCCATTTACTAAATATGTAGAGCATGTATACTTTCAAAGTGAATTGTCACTTTTCTTAGTGAATAAGCCAAAACAAAGTGAAGGTTTTATTTACAATATTTCATCAGCAATCTTACCCTCTTTGTAAAAGAACCAGATAATGAGATTGGCTAATATTGTTTACAGTTCACAGTTGAAGCATAGAATAACATTTTCTACACAGGTGACATGCAGCCCATTTATCTAAAATATAAGCACATTCCTAACATATGCAGGGAAAGCTATTTCATGTACCATAGACAGAAGAAACATAGGCAGGCAGATATCTTACCAAGAATCAGAGGTGGTAAGACATCTAACTTATTGAGAACTGCGATGATTTTTCTGGTTGATGGGACTGAATGATGGGAGCAGAATATTAAAAGTAAATTCTACCTTTTAGAAAAAAATATTAAATGCACACATATTTATAAAATAAATAAATGAGCATTGATTATTTCTTTGCAATAAAGGTAGTAAAGCATTGCAACGGCAGTCAGTGGATCTCAGGTTGAAATGCTCTGGCTTCTGCAGATACTCCTTCCCATCTCTGTCTCTGTATTGTGGTATGGACATTCAGTAACTAGGATGGGAGGAAGTGTTAATGCATTACAAGTGCAATGACATCACCGCACTTGTATTCCATTGATAACTACAAGTCTCTCTGCCGCAGTAGATTTTCCATTCACAGGTCCTGTCAAAGGATATGTGAAGGGATGATACAGCTGTATGGGAGGAGCCACACACATCTATGCCAGATTAAAAAAGCAGCATCAGCCTGTGTGGAAAAGAACCTTGCACTTCAGGTAATTGGGGCGGGCAGGATAGTAAATAAGGGAGGGAGTGATGATGTGACCATGTTTCATGTTACACCCTGAATATGTGTGCAACATGAAACATGATCTAAAAGATGAAATTAAATTACAATAAACACTTTCTTCAATGTTCTTTATAAAAGTGACCTTAAGGTCCTAAGGTGGACCTCAGAGAACCTCGCATATTGTTGAAAAGGTACAAATGACTATACCATATTTGGGACCCCCCCAGAGCTTAAAGTAAATTTTGACAAACATTCTTTAAACCATTTTAACAGCTGTTCTGACTACTTTTAAACAAATTCTTCTGTTAAAAAAGTGAAATGTTCACCATAAGTTGCAAACAGATTCTTTAATATAATCCACAACACTCACCACTCAGATTCCGCAGTCAGATCCATATTAAGAGGAAACTCCGAGTGCTGGCAAAAGGCTTGCTTCCACCTGTAGGAATTTCTGTCCAAGAAGAGCCACACTCAATGGTTCCTCCAAATAAATCTAAATATTATTTTAATCCATGATACAGCATACACCTTCCAAAGCTCTGCAGAACAAGGCCCCCCAGAAAGAGTTTATTCCATTCTAGTGAGCTTTGGAAGGTGTATGCTATATCATGGATTAAAATAACATTTGGATTTATTTGGAGGAAGCATTGAGTGCTGTTCTTCTTGGACAAAGATTCTTTAATATGTTTAAAAGTTCCACTATGCTGAAAGGTTGGTGCATCATGTAACACCGACCATGTCTGACAGTTAGAAGAACTTGTTACTATGTTGCTACATGACCTGATTGTGACAGGTAAAGTGATGATTAAAACAGCCTCACTGCTTACACACAAAATCACATAATGCACCAGTGGGAATGGACCTTACAAAAGAACTCTATTAAATAGAACAATGATCTTTAAATTAGCTATACAGCAATTTTTCATGGACCCTAAGAAACTCATTTGAGGATAATCTGTGTTTTAGAAGGTTGTCAGTTGTGCTTAACATGCAAAAATGTGCACAGTTCATTGAATAGGCCTGGTGCAAGCATGACGGCAGAATGTTTTGCATTTCCAGTTCCATGAACCATCCTTATTCATGGAATAGTAGGAAAAGAATAGTCAAATTATTCCTATAGTCCAAAAATCATTTATTGGTCACCGTTTGTTTAAAACAACCAACACATTTAGGGGTCTTTTGGAAAACCCCCTTCATCAAGGCTTAACAACAACAACAACATAATAGTTATAGTCTGGACAGAGGATTAATATCCTGTATTTAAGATTATGAAGCCTGGTCAGATTGCAGTTCTTAGAAGACTCAAAGGACAATACAATATAATGTGGATAACATTAGCATAATATTAGAATAAACATAGAAAAAAACATAAAAAAAACAAGATAAAGAAAAATACAAACAATTGTCCAAAAAAAGGAAACTGAAGCGAAGTGAGCCGAACGCTGTTCGGCTATTCACTTCAGGCTGATACGGCTGATTCCAGCCGTATATCGGCTGAAATTAGCTGTACATCGGGTGCCCAGCATGTTCGGTCGACCCGCAGTGCAGAAGGAGTTTGACTCAGCCAATCCAACATCTGGATCGGCTAAGCGCACCTTCGGCAGGCTACTCGCTGCTGTTTGGTCTATTCTTATAGATGCCGAACAGCAATGAGTGAATAGCCGAATGGGCTCGGCTGTTCTGCTCTCTCCCTCTGTGGGACCGAGCAGAACAGAGAAATTGTGAAAAAAGTAAAAAAAAAATAGAAAACGATTGTGCAGAGCTAGCAGTGACAGCTAGCTCCGCCCAACTGTTTTCTATTAGCCGGCGGTTCTGCTGCCGTATTATTGCAAATTGAAATAGCCAATAGGAATCTAGCAATGCATTCCTATGGTTAGTTTTTAAAAAATGTATTCTGACAGCCAACAGCCAATGGCTCGATGTCAGAATAAAAAAAAAGCAGTGTTTCTTTATTAGTGAATAGCCCGTACAGCAGCCCTTCGGTTCTACTGAACCAATGGGGTCCTGGGGCCGAAGCTAGCCGAAGGATCAGCCAAAGCTACGGCTAGATCCTTCGGCTGCTTCGTGAATAGACCCCTATGTTTAAAATTAGCCTAAAGCTGTGATTTCTACATTCATTTAGCAATAATTTTTGAGTTATATTCATGGTTATATTTTAGTACAATTGGCCTTGTGGGTAATCCAAAATGTATTACCAACACATAATAAAATATTGATTAGCATTTTATAACATAATTAATTGTGGACATTTGTAAGATATACATTTATTGTTCACCAGCCTCCTATTAAGTCGCATATTTAAAAAAAGCACAACGCATAATATTTCAGCACTTTTAGGGATTTGACAACATAAAAAATTAAGATAATCAATCTCAACAAATAACCAGTGAGTTTCTGACAATTTTAAAGGTTTGGACAGCTTTCCATTGTTCTCTTCTAACAGTGCAGACCTATACCGGAGATGCACTTTATACACTTTTTATGCTAGGAACTAATATTATCGATACCTTTAAACAGAATCTTTTTAGACTAACATAAATTACTTCTCTTCCACTTTACCATGCAGTTTGTTTTAATTCAATTAACAATTCCCCAGATATGATTAAGCTCCAACTAAAATGGTGTCTTAAGAACAGAACCTCAAAAAGTAAGACTCCAAGGCAAACTATTTTAATTCCAACTACAGTATGAATACCATTTTCATACTTTATCATCAATAAAGCTCACAAAACTGTTCATAAAAAACTAAAGCAAACATAAATAGGGAAGGGGTTCACATATAGACTTTTTTTCAAAAGTACAATGATTAAGTATGAGATGGAGAGATTTATTTGATGGATCTGTGTTAAAATGATGTGTATTTGATGTTCAGATTAGGCTAAGCTATTGTTAGTCAGTTTTACTTTAAAGTAACATAGAATTTGGCCATTTGCAAGTCATTTTTAGGTGGCATGTAGTTAAAAAATAATGTAGGACTATACTGTGCTTTTAGAATATAAAAACATTATTAACTAAAAGCAATGCACTGTGGGTTTGTTTGCAATTTATATTGTGAAATGTCAGGTGGGCAAATTTCTGCTTTAGAATATACTAAAAAATTAGGATAAAATAATGCACTTACTTTTAGGGCGGATTTTTAGAGCCTTAGATTCAATGCTGTCTGACACAGTTACAATCCACTTCCCGGACATATTAGTTTCTTCTTTGTGAATACACCCAGAGAAACAGGAAGGGGAAAAAAATGACAGTAGTGTAATAAGGATCTAGTATTTTTAAATGTTGTATTTTTGTTTGACATTTTGCTAATTTGCTACATTTTCATGTGTCATCTTATTTATTAGGGATTAAGCTATAAAAAGTTCAATAAAATAATAATTTCGACTTTATATATGCAGCACAATAGCAAGGATTTAAATAGAATGACTTGGGGAAAATACAACTACATATACCTACTAGTTTTTTGGGAACAAGCTAAAAAAAATATTTAGTGTTGCTTGCCTTAAACATTCACAAAAATTTCCAATCTAGACAAACACACGTGTCAGTGCCCACTTAGTAATGTGATTGGTGTAGCTGCAGTGTAAAAGGCTAGCAGCATTTCAAGATTGTCTAGCAAGCTAAGTTGGAATGTGGCAACTTTAAGTCTTTCAGGTTTTCTTGTCTCTAAATTGTCTTCACATTAAGTGGTTTAGAGGAATCATTTCAAGGCACTTCCAGAGATACCACAGTATGATTACATGACCATTGATGACCAAGCCATTGATGACCAGGTCAAACTTAGCAGTCTCAGCATGCATTGTATATATCCTTTATTTGGTACACTATTTTAACAAATAACGTTATTATAGGATGACAAATTCACAAAAATTATTTTTTTAACCTGATTTGAATAATGTGATTGTAGTAGTAGCTGTGCAAAGTGTTGGCTACTGGTTCCTAATGGAAGTGGGGTGCATTTATTAATGTATTCCCAGTACAGGGCGTTGTGTTGGGGAACAATTGACTGCAGTTGGGAAGGGTTAAAGAGGAAAAGTGCTTGACTGCCTTGATGGTTAAAGACAAAAAATATTTAAATACATATTAAAAACCTAGATTGGAGGCAACAGCACCAGCCTATTAAAATGTCCATTATTATCTAGTTCAAGCATGCTGAAGTATTTATTCTACCTTCTGTGAGTTGTGTACTAGACCTTAAAAGGGAATGCATTGTCTTAAACAGGCTTCTTTTTTAATCAAAAGAATTCCACTGTTCATAAACAGCTAAAAAGTATCAACATCACCTGTCACATAAACCAGCAAAATAGCTACACAAAATAGCACAAAAACAACAATAAATCATGCTTGTTTAAAAAAAAAAGCAGTTTCTGTAGGGAAGGATACACAAACCTTAAATATGACAGTAGTAGCACTCCCTGAGGCACAGCGACATTACCATTTAAATTGCTTAAGAAGCACTATTGTCATCATATTGTGTGTAGCCTTGAGGCTCCATACACTGTGCTAATAGACATTGTGTCCCCTATTCAGATGCAGTCTTTCACACAATACACAGGTCAGCAATAGCATGATACATAAATATAAGTGTAGAACTTCAGTAGCAGGGTCTGGGGCTATGATCCATCCACCAGTCTATGAAATATTAGAAACATCTTTTTTATCATCTAGTGTTGCCTATGTAGCCAGGGTTTTCAAAACAAATCTAAAATGTCAATACTAAAGGCTATTGTATTCAAATGTTACTATTCCTTGCTATAAAGCGTTTTGCATGCTATAAATGATACATTATGATACATGATTTACACACTTACAAACCGTTGTAAGGTCAGCAGTGTGTTCGTGTTTATTTACTAATGAAGTAGAGGCTGTTTCTTTAGCAAAGTAAATGTTCACTTTGAAAATGTACCATCAGATTCAGCTATGCTTACCCACCTACAGTATAACCTCAAGCACCTAATTCACTGGCTCACTGGAATGGTAAGAACTGATGCTTACACCCCCTCACCCTTACTACCTCCTTACCTTTGCATAACCTATATCTACTTGCTATACTGCCGTTCACTTTTATATCTTTAATTTCCTAAATTTTCTCTAAATTCTGCAAGGTTCAATCCTAGATTATGATAAATTAAACTATTACCTAGTGACCTTATACATTCTAAAATGATATGCCTGAATACTGCTAACTATCTTGCAGCAAACAATGTGATTGAATAGAGAGACACATATTACCTTATACATTTTATAGCACATTGTGAAATTATATAATGTATCATCATCATCATCATCATCTCTTTTTTAATTGATCACAAGCTTATCTGAGAAACCCTGTACATGTTACAACTTTGCAAACTTTCTCTAAACACGTTGAAAACTTCATAAACTGATAGAAATATGAAAACTGAAAAGTGTATGTTTACAATACAAAGTGAACGTTAGTAAATAAGGTGAACTTGTTTAACATCTAAATATCTAATTATAAACTCTCCAGCAAAGAGAAAAATGGCATTTCAATATTACCACTCTCAGTGAGTGGACCTTCTCTTCCTTCAGGAAACTCATTTCCCGATATCTTATCAACCTGCCTTTCTCAACAAATACTATCCTCAGTTTTTCCTGAGCAATGCCTCTGACAAGACTAGAGGGGTTGCCATTTGCCTTGCTAAAAATGTCTCATTTCGCTTGTTGCTGGAGATAGGAGACCCCGAGGGACGATATTTATTATTGAAAGGACATTTAAACGACACCTTAATTACACTCGTGTCCTATTATGCCCCCAACTCGGCCCAGGTTTAGTTTTTCACTTCTATGCTAAAAACCTTACTACCTCATTTTGAAGGCGCAGTGTTCTGTGGAGGAGATTCTAATCTTGCCCTGGACAGTAATTTGGATAGGTATTATACTGGAGTATATAGACCTAGACGTCCCCAGAAAGCTGGTACGCGCCTTGCAAAACTGCTGTATTCTCATTCTCTAATAGACATATGGAGGGAAATGAACCCTGCGGTGAAAGACTACACGCATTTTTCCTCAGCACATCATAGTTATGCTAGGATAGATCACTTATTTGTCTCCGCTTCTCTTGTGCCTCTGGTTGCCTCCTCCACCATTAGGGAGACGGCATGGTCAGACCACTCTTTGGTGTTGATGGGACTCACTACACTATCACTAGCTGCTAAACCTTTTTGTTGGTGTTTGAACGAATCTCTGTTGGGGGAGGCTGCAGTACAGGGTGAGGTCCATTCACACTTGGAATTCTATTTTGGTTATCAATGCCACACCTGATATGTCCCCTACTATTGTATGGGCGGCCCATAAGGCGACAATTCGAGGCCGACTAAAGGAATTGGCTACCAGAATAAAGAAGAGGGCAACCAGACGCATAAATGAACTGGACGCGGAACTTCAAAGTTTATCTCGGGCTCATAAGCAGACTCCGTCATTAGATCTTTTGAAATCCCTGGATAAAACTAGATTAGAATTGAAATTGTTGCTAACTACTAAAGCGGAAAAAAGTATTCGATGGTCAGATAACAAATATTATGTCCATAAAGACAAAATTGGTACCTCTTAGCCACTAAACTATCCCCTAAACCTAGAGTTTACACGTTGCCTAAAATTCGATGTACCTCTGGTGCATACTCATTACATCCAGCAACTGTTCTTCAGGAATTTCGCTCATTTTTCACTAAACTTTATCAGGATAACACTCCAGTTTCATCTGATTCATTGAGATCATTTCTCAGTGAGGTTCACCTTCCATCCCTGTCATTGGATCATTCCATGATTCTAGAAGCACCCATCTCGGCACTGGAAATTAACAAGCTATCAAGCAGGCAAAATTGTCATCGGCTCCGGGTCCGGATGGACTGCCTGCCTTATACTATAAGAAGTTTTCAGATGTCTTGGTGCCTCACTTGGAGAGATTCTTTAATGAAGTGAGATGGTTGATTGTGCATCATGTGCTATTTTATTGTTTTATTCTACTTTGGAAAATTAATAAAATACTTTGAAAGTTAAATATCTAATTATCTAATTAAATATCTAATTAGTTGTGGGGGAAAAACCAGGATTTTAGGTAGCATATGATTGGCTGATTGAAGTGAACACATCTTCACCTTATTTTCTAATCTCAATGAACATTCATTTCCCTAATAGAACAGTCTATACTTCTCCAATGGGGATCAGCTTGGGGTTCGCATTGAGAATGAGATTAACCTGAACACTGCCTGTTCAAATTTCAGTGAATAGCCAAAGAAACTGGTCACATTTGGCATGTCTGCCTGCCTTAATCCCTGGGTGATCTTTGGAGACATAGTACTATTGCTGATAAATTACAGATCCCTGCCTTGCTTTTGTTTGTAAACAAACTGACCATGGATACTGGTGGTGTAATTGATCAATTATGGTCACGACCATATTTACTCAATGATGTCACCCAATATCCCTGGCCAATTTGTTCACATAAAGCAGCCAGCTGGGGATCTGTCATCTGTGATTAATGACAGGGCAGCACCTCCACACGGTGGGTCATCATGCAAGCAGGTCAACATCACCAGGCAGTGGGTCACTATGATTGATGAGGATTAACATTACTAGATGACGTAATTTAGGCTGGATTTACTTTGGGGAGATTGTTTATTTTTTTTAAATAAAGGATTTTTGTTAACGGAATGGGTGTTTTTATTCACTTAACTTTTTTGGGAATGGGTAACAAGGATTGCTATGTAACCTGTACTCATTTACCTAAGATGGCTGGATATTGGGGGGCCCACCTTATTTTAAATGGGGCTCCTTGATTCTGGTAAGTCCCCTCTTTAAATCCCCGCCTCCCTTTTAGGACACAGGTTGTGGGGATGAGGATTTGGGGACATGGTGCTTTGGAAGGGGGAGGCTTTGCTACCCCTGTGCAAGTTATCTTACTAATGTTGGAGGTATGTGGCCTGGTTTGGTACAGTAAGGGGGCACTGCATGCTCACCACCCTCCCTTTCCTGGACACACAGGCTGTATGCATGGATAAAGGTCTGATTTACATTTTAGTGGGAACCCCATACTGTTTTATTCCTTTTTTATTTTACTAATGTGCTTATTGCCCGATTTAAAAAGGCACGGCACCCCCTTAAAAATTATACCAGACCCTTATCCAGGCATGCAGCCTGGGTGATCGGGAAATGGGGAGCAGCAAGTGAGTGTACTCCCTTTCCTGAACCATACCAGGTCAACCTAAAAATTGTGAGGGTATCTCACAGGGGGCAGTAAAGTTCCCCCCCTTGCAAGGCACCTTGTTCCCATGTTGATAGGGACAAGGCCTAATCCCTATATCCTGTCCCCAAAAGGGATGTGGAGGTTTGTAGGGAGGTTGTCAGAATCTGGTAGTGCTATTTAGAATAAGGGAGGCCAAGATATCCGCTCCCCCACCAGGGAAATTAGTATGTGGTGATAGTATCCCATGTTACTCATTCCCCCCAAAAATTGAAAGTAACTTTGAAACCGTCCTTTATTTAAATAAACGAAAAATAAACAATGGTCCCCAATGTAATCTGCCATCAATCGCATCATTCAGTGATGCATATCCTCGTGAATCATGATGACATGCTAACCAATGATGTCGGCCAGCTGCCACAATGACCCATCATGCAATAATGATGTCCTGCTGCTATTTCCATCACAACTATCTACCTGAACAGCTGCTGTATGTCAACAAACGACCGTGGATACTGGTTAATGGTATTGATCAACTATGATTATATTATATGATTATATTATATGACTATATTTGGCCAATTACATCACCCAGCATGCCCTGACAATTCTTTTACAAACAGAAGCTGGCTGAGGATCTATCATTTAGAGGTGATGGTGCTACTGCTACTAAATGATAGATCCCTGGCCACTGTCTGTAAACAAAACATGTCAGCTTTAAAAGACTACATTGTACTGCTCCTTCACATGCAGTTTTAAAGCCCAACTTTAAGATTAAAAATGTGAAATTAAAATGTTTTACTTGCAGTGGGGCTACCTCCACATTCAAGGGGTTAACTGCTCATTTATGCCTAGGGGACAGGAAAAAACTATTTTACTCACCTGATTCATTGTTCTGACAGCTCCCTCTGGGATGCTAGCCCAGTCACACAGCCACTTCTCCCCTTTGTCTCATCAGTCTAAGGACCATTGACATCTTCAAGTACAATGCAGACTCCATAGCCCTGCAATGTATGTGAGGATGCAGAGGAATAATCCACAGATGGAGTGGAGGGGGAAAAAGAGCAGAGCCCTAATTTTTTGGGTGAGTAGAGACCAAGTAAGTAAATCAGCTGTTTCCTCTCCCCTAGGCATAACTGAGCAGTTAACCCTAGCAGTTCTGGGGTAGTCCCACTGCAAGGAAGCACTTTTAATTTCCCAGGAGTTGGGCTTTAAGCATTCCATAAGAAGTTATTTGAAGGAATTGTGTATTGTCAATGTTGCCGTTTAAGCTCCATCAAAAGACCCTCTTCCCACTGAGCATTATTTTTATTTCTTTATTTGCATTGGTACAATGGCAGTGCCTAGCTACCCATTCAGCCATTTTTTTAAACAATAGCTTCCAAATTATCTTTGAAAAAGGCTAAAAACAAATAGAAAGATTCGGCTCCCAGAGACTTCAATAGGGTTTGGCTGTGTTTTTGCAGTTTGCAGGCCCAGTTAACGTATCCCTTATGTTTGGGAAATCCACCACATTAAATCTGGATATCTGCAGTACCATGTCACAAGCCATATATACTGCATAATTAATGAAAAGCCCCTGAAAGGCTACATACTTGCCATTACTAGCAATTCAAGCTGACAATGGGAGTAGTAATAATGTATAATGTACTCTCTGCATACACATGATGAATTAATGAATAATCATTAATATTTAGAGGCCACATTAGTTTATGAGATATCTTTGCTCTCTTCACTCAGTGTATGTAGACAATGGATGTTCTTGCTATCACTAGTAAATGAGGATTAGACTGGATGATTCATTCACTGATTGACGTCAGGATAACTCATTCACTAACTGATACAGCTGTTCCTGAAAACCCACATTAATGAGAGGAGGGGGTTTTGCAGGCAGCTCAGCAATTATACAATGTAATTTTCCACTTTTCTTCTAGTACATAAATTAGAGTTACTGCAGTTCCTAAGAAATAGTTATATTTATTAGTTTTGGTTTATGTACTGTAACTTATAAGCAGATAAGAACCCTTTAAATGATTTTACATAAATTATTATTTTTCTCTTGATCTCCTTTTGGTATATCAAGAGAAAAATACAGGAAATAAAATGGCGTTTGTGTTTCCCCCTTAATATCAGGTTGAAAGTTAAAATGCATGTTCATAATATAGGATACGCAGTAGATTATTTTGTATCAAATGTTTGTTTAGTTCAAATAAAAAAAAATACTGAGAAATGGCAAACTTTAAAAGATTAAAGGAGAACTATGAGGTGAGTGATTCACACTCATCCTCATAGTTAGAGCCGATGCGTGACATTGAAACTGTCACGCGTTGGCTCTGTTGATCAGGAAGTGAGCGAACACATACCATCACTCGCTCACTTCCCATCATCTCCCTGCAGAGAGCAGGGATTCCCCCCTCCCCTCTTCATTCCTCCAGTGGTGAGGTCAACATTGTGTGTCACTCCCGTATTTACAAAAGGCCACTAGCAATATGGCAGAGTAATCTCAAGCATGTGGGTCAGTGGCCACTCTCTTTTACCACTACTGTGTACGCATAAGATCTCACTGCCCCATTGTGAGAACATTGTTCCATATAGAGTAAGTTAAACATGTAGCATGTAGTAAGAATCTCATATAATTGCCCCAAATGCCCCAAACATATGCAAATGGTTCCATCTGTTTAGTGATCAACTGCTAATCTTACAAAATAATATTTAGGGATTTTTGTAGCACAATTGAATTACTAATATTTTTCCATGTAGCTTTAGTTTAAGGAGTTAACTGCCAGCAAGTGGGTATATCACTCAGTAGCAAAAGGTTAACTTTTAGGAAACACATCTATTTTAGTTTCTCTAGGTATTTAATACATCAGTGCTCATCACCTATTATTTATTATACTTAATAAGCATTCATTATTCATCACCCTCATCAAAAATTCAGCCATAAAATAATTTTTCAATAATATCTAATGGGCTTATTTTATTACTTCCTCCACTCTCAGATGGAAGCTTTTTTGAGTTTCCTTTAAACTAGTAACTTTTATACCAGTAACTCTTTATGCAACCTGAGTTTTTGACATGTTAGATTGTCTGACTGCATTTGTTTAGTCACTCTGTAGACAAAGCCAGGCATTTGGTGCACATACAAATGGTGTAAACCAAAGCGATGGCTATGCTATTCACTATTTGACCAGGACCACCAGGATAACCAGCATAAACATGAGGTAAGTATAATGAAACATATTAGGATTACAATGTAGAATATACTCCTGCTAGGGAAAGCATAGTACATTGCTAAGTAGAGCACACTGCAAAACAAATATTTGGCAACAATATATTAGTATGATTCAGCCAAGTAATATTAAAAACTAAATAGAAACTAAATGAAAAACTCCTATTTAAGCAATATATATTTTTTTCAAATATTTGATCCCTTGTTTAAAATGCATGGGCCACAAAACATTACAGATAAATTACATTTGAGGCATTATGATACATATACTGTGTAAAAAGAATAGTCCTTGCATCATTTATGAAGATTCTTGAACAGAACATGTAGACCCTAAAGTGAACCTATGCACAGACTATGGACATTAAAGTATTCACATATTCTTAACAAGCAAACCTGAAACTAGTCTAGCTCTCTAGCTGCTTGTATTGTGTAGCAATTAATTCTTAAGATCACAAAAAGTCTCCAAAGTCTGTTTCTGTTGCTTTATAAAAGCTGAGATGCACCTATGTTGGGTTTACATTTGACAATTTGCAGACTATCCAGATTCTGGTGAAATAAAAAGTAATAAGTAAAAAGCTTAGGGGTCTATTCACAAAGCTGCCGTAGGCATCCGAGTGAATAACCGACCCGAAGTGAAGTGAGCCGAACTCGGCTATTCACTTCAGGCTTGTACGGCTGATTTCAGCCGCACACCGACTAAAATTAGCCATACATCGGCTTGCTGCGGCTGGCTTCGGGTCGGCCAAACATGCTTAGCATGTTCGGCCGACCTGAAGTGCAGAAGGAGTTCGACTCAGCCGATCCAACATCTGGATTGGCTGAGCCGAACCTCCGGCAGGCTATTCGCTGCTGTTCGGCCTATTCTCATAGATGCCGAACAGCAGTGAGTGAATAGCCGAATGCCGTCGAGCGTGACAGTTAGCTCCGCCCAACTGTTTTCTATTGGCCGTGCGGTTCTGCTGCCGTCAGAATAAAAAAATAAAAATTAAAAAACCACCATAGGAATGCATAGCTAGATTCCTATTGGCTATTTCACTTTGCAAAAGCAAATAGCAAACTAGCTATTGACCCGCCCTCTGCTGCTGTCAATCATCAGAAGGGGACCTGATGGAGAACTGCAGGTCCCCCTCTGCTGATTGACAGCAGCAGTGGGTGGGTGCAATAGCTAGTTTGCTATTGGCTATTGCACTTTGCAATAGCCAATAGCAAACTAGCTATTGCATTCCTATGCTGGCTTTTTTTTTTCTGACTGAGGGGGGCCAGCGGCCCCATGTCCGAAAAAAAACAAACCAGGTTGATCGAGCAGAGTAAACCTTTCTGGGAGAAAGTGTTTCTCGTCTGGGTGGCCAGGAGCCGTATTATACTACATGAGTGTCCGGGAGAGTAATGACAGATCAGCGCCCCTGGTTTCCAGTTAACCAGGGACGCCATCTGTCATTACACACTGAGAACCTGGAGAGGCCATTGTGATTTAATGGCGGCCCCGCCGGGTTCTCAGTGAGTACTGACAGATGGCGTCCCTGATTACCTGGTAAAGAGGGACGCTGATCTCTCTGCAAGTGGCCGGAGCCAGCTGTAAGATCATGGCTGTCGGCCGGGCCAATGGCTTCGGCTTTCAGCACGGCTCAGACGAGCCGAGGCATATGCCTTTGGCTCGACTGAGCCACTCGGCTAAGTTCGGGAGCTTTACGGGCTATTGTGAATAGCCCATACAGCAGCCCTTCGGTTCTACTGAACCGAAGGGGTCCTGGGGCTGAAGCTACCCGAAGGATCAGCCGAAGCTACATCTAGATCCTTCGGCAGCTTAATGAATAGACCCATTAGATTTCAATACTTCCATTGTGAACTCTGAAGAGGACAATGCCCGTGGCTACAGATGTTAAAGAGGGCTTGTTGGTAAAGGCAGTAAAGGTGAATTTACTGTTTTATTCAAACTAAACATTTTAATGTACATAAACTTCTCACTTTTATATGAAAAGCCTCCTACAATCTCATCATTTTTACATTTTTAAGCTTTGTGCTGTCCTTTTGCTGTAATTGGTAGATTGTAAATTACAGAAATAAATACAATGTAAAATATAGTCAGAGGTTTGCAATTAAAGAGGCTAAATTAAATTTTAGTCAGATCTCTAGACCTGGTGATTCAAGCCAAATGCTATCCGATTAGGGCAATCTATGCATGCCTCAACCCCGCTTTTCTCACACCGGCCACAAAATCCTCTATATGGAAATGGGGTAAGAGTATCCAGGAGGAAGACCTTCACGATAAACTTATAGAGGGATATCAAATAGTCCGGAAATGTACAACTAATGAAATATGGCGGGAATCTCAGTTCCGCATTATTAATAAAGCTTATTACGCGTTTGACTTTTTTCACAAAATTAAAGCAGTCAACCCATATCTGACAGCTTGTCCGAAATTGTTTACAATAGGTCCAGTTCACATTATCATGCTGTGTTGATGAGTGCTGGGTGAAAATGGAACCCGATACATTCAAATATCACAACATGCTGCAGCACATGTTCTGCTATGAAATAACCCAACGCATTAAAAATCATCTCAAGGTGCATTAACTCAAGTGCATTTAACACACGCTAAATACACTGCAAGTGGTGTAAATCTAGTCTTAATTATTCCAGTGTTCTCCTTGGCATCTCTAGTATTTCTGCTTTTACTGTGACTCATCACTTTAAATATGAGTAAACAATAATGTAGAATTTTAGCTTTACTACCAAACATTAGATCTTGCCATGCACTAATCAATATGTGCACGCAAGGATCATTTAAAAGTGCTAGAAGTGGATTGCTTGGAGATATGCAAATTTGCATGCTGAAGTAGGCCAGAATTGCTGTCTTTATAGCAAAAAAGCTTGCTTCACACCACAATATTAAAATGTATGTATGGTCATTTTTTTTGTAAATTCTGAATAAAATTAGGAAGGGTTAAAACCTTTTCCAATTTATTATTTGCTGCCCATGTGAAAATACAACAGAGAGTGATAGGAAGAAGTCACTGGAACAGATGTCTAAATTTGAAGTTTTCCTCTCACACCTTTTCTCTGATGATAGCTCTAAAATTTTGGATTTTACGCTCACTCTCATTCTGGGTGACAGTGGGACAAATAAAGGGGTGAATCTACCAAGTGATGGGCACATACAGCAATTAAACTTGACAGTGGTCTTAAGTCTCCCCTACTAAAATTGAGTTATACAAGATATACTATAAGCCACAGTGCCTAGTAAACACATTAGCCATCTGAACCTAATAAACAGGTTGTACCGGATAAATGATCCAGTGTTCTAAAACCACCCAGCACTAAAATTGAACATACATCATTACTGTTAATTAACAAAACCTGAAACTACTGATGCTATAGTTCCAACGAGAGACTTCATAAAAAAATAAAGCAAGCACATTAAATAAAACAATGAATATGTGTATGCACAAAGTAATAAATAGTAAGAAGTCTTTCACACATACATTGTATCTGGAAGGTTACCAATCAACATACAGCATTGAGAACACCAAGGAAATCTTGATGAATTTCAAAGACTTATTTACCATTTGTGAGCTATATTTTGCATTAATAACTAGAATTACTATTCTGCAAGATAGGAGAAATTAAAACATATTTTATTGCAAACCAATATACCCAAAAAGCATTACATAATTTTAAAACCAATCTTTCAGGCTGGAGAACTGAATTACCAATCTTTCATTTAAAACCTCTGAAATATACAAGATACAAACAATATACAATCAAACTATTTAAATTGTAAATGTATAAATATTAATCTAATAATATAGATATGTTGCTGAAGCTACTTTTCAGGAAAGCTATCAGCAGAGAAACAGGGAGGCTTTAATTACTAACTTTTCTTTCTGAATAGGCTACTTGACTGGCTGTCATACTGACCATATTGATGTTGTCTGCTGTTTAAATTTCATACAGCAAAGAGTGCAATGTGTAGTTCTTTCAGATATTTATCATGGCAGCAAAAACTGCATTGTCATCGTAACTGATGTTCTTTGGCACTTATGATTTGCCATCATGGCCCTAGCCACTCAGCTTCTTGAATGTTCATCCCTTAAAGGATGACATTCACATAATGGATGTCTTCGGTTCTAGTACACGTTCCAGATTGCTGCCTTTGGAAATCCCAACAGCTCATTGGTTTTGGCCAAACTTGTGTACTCTCCAAATACCTATAATAATTTTTTTTTTTACAGTTTGAGTGGGGTTTCTTGAAGACAAATAGGCTGTTCACCTAAGGACATGTTTCCCTTAGCTTAGTGGATGAGGTGAAGCTCTGCTGACTTTTATAATCCTTAATAGATCGGGAAGTGAGCAAACACATACCGTCGCTCGCTCACTTCTCGATCCTGTGCCTGCAGAGAGCCATGCCTGTTACTCACGGCTCCCTACAGGGATTCCCCCCTCCCCTGTCCGATCCTCCAGTGTTGACTAGAGGAACAAATGGGGGAGGGGGCTGGTACAGCTGGCTCTGCCTCTAGGCAGAGCCAGCTGTCAATCACGCAGCTGGGTGGAAAGCTGTTTGGTAAGACATATAATGACTCTCATTCATTAAATGAATTGAGCGTGTTAACTTTACAAAGTACATTTTCACTTTGCAAAGGAATTCATTTAGCTAAGTAAATGTGGGTTAGCTGTGCTGACTTCACTCTTCCAATCATGTAGAAGCAAAAATCAATTTTTTTTACATGATTAGGTATTCTTTGCAAAGTGCATTTTTAAGGCATCTTTAAAGGCAAATACATCTATGTTTAATACAATAAATTGCAATGCATGTGTTAGTTGTGAGAACTATGGTTACTACAGTTACTGTTAGTACTTGGTGCAATTTTAATATATTCCATGCGTATGCTATTTATTATATAGAATGTCCATGAGAAGGAACACAACATAGTCCTATGGTATCAAATGTATGCTTGAGTGGTGGGAGTTTTTAAAATAAAATTAGACTCTGCTGTATGCCAATTCTTGTTTGTTGTGGCTGGCCTGTAGAGGGGATAAGATGTGCACCATAAGAGTGTAGTAATGGCTGGATTGTGAAGTAGAACTGCTATTGATCTGGCTGCTTTTCATTACAAGCTTAAAAATTGACATAACTATAACAATGATTATTACAGTATTAAATAGTATATCAGTATACTGAAAATTACAGTATTAAATAGAGGAACACTGCCATTTTTAGGATGCAGTGTTATCTCCACGCTGCAGGCTAATTTCCTGTGACTGAACTTCCAGCCTGCATGTGATCACTGTCTCAGGTAATATAGAAATCAGATGATCAGGAACCACTTTCATTGGTTTCTGTTATTTAGTGGGGGTAGGAGCTGTCAGTTACAGCCATGTTTCACAGTTTTCAGGTGAGAACATTGCTGGCTGTCAAAGGGCAAATGTAGATTACATTTCTCTCTACATAGGCATTGTGCAGGGTAATGTTAATGTACAGATTGCAGAAGGGAAAGGATTACAAGAGTTCTTATTCTTCAGAGCTAAATTGTGTAGTAACCCATAGGGGTCTATTCACGAAGCAGCCGAAGGATCTAGCCGTAGCTTTGGCCGATCCTTCGGCTAGCTTCGGCCCCAGGATCCCTTCGGTTCAGTAGAACCGAAGGGCTGCTGTACGGGCTATTCACAATAGCCCGTACAGCTCCCGAACTTAGCTGAGCGGCTCAGTCTAGGCGAAGGCATATGCCTCGGCTCGGCTAAGCCGCGCTGAAAGCCGAAGCTGGCCGACAGCCTGCTTCTTACAGCTGGGTGGAGCCAGCCGTGATCTTACGGCTGGCTCCAGTCACTTGCAGAGAGATCAGCGTCCCTGGTTACCAGCTAACCAGGGACACTGATCTCCAGACAGCAAACTCTCCCGGGCACTCTGGGAGTCTCCCGCTCCCCGCCGCCCAGGAGAGAAACACTGCTTTTTCTTTTTTTTCTTTATTCTGACACGGAGTCGTGTCAGAATAGAAAAAAAAATACTTTTTTTGCCCATAGGAATGCATTGCTACATTCCTATTGGCTATTTCAATTTGCAATAGCCAATAGTAAACTAGCATTGCACCCGCCCTCTGCTGATGGACCTGATGGAGAACTGCAGCAGAGGGCGGGTGCAATGCTAGTTTACTATTGGCTAATGCAAATTGAAATTCCTATGCGCAAAAACATTTTTTTCTTTTTTCTATTCTGACACGGCTCTGTGTCAGAATAAAGGAAAAAAAAGAAAAAGCCGTGTTTTTCTCCTGGGCGGCTGGGAGCAGGAGACTCCCAGAGCGCCCGGGAGAGTTTTTTTTCTTCTTCTTTTTGACAGCAGCAGAACCGCCAGCCAGTAGAAAACTATTGGGCGAGCTAGCTGTCATTGCTAGCTCCGCACAATCGTTTTCTATTTTTAAAAACAACTTTTAAAACTATTTTATGTTCTGCTCGGTCCCTCTGAGGGACCGAGCAGAACAGCTGAGAGTAGACTGAACAGCAGCGAGTAGCCAGCCAGAGGTTCGGCTTAGCCAATCCAGATGAGTCGAACTCCTCCTGCACTTCGGGTCGGCCGAACATGCTGAGCGTGTTCAGCCGACCCGAAGCCACGTGAAGCCACCCAATGTACGGCTGATTTCACACGATATATGGCTGAGATCAGCCGTACCAGCCTGAAGTGAATAGCCGAACAGAGTTCGGCTCACTTCACTGCAGGTCGGCCTTTCACTCAGCTGCCTACGGCAGCTTAGTGAATAGACCCCATAGTAACAAATCTTCACTCTCCACTGAAGACAAAGCAATACAGTTTTGTTAAAAGTGATTAGAAATTGGAGGAACAGCACCTCACTGATGAAGCTACCTGTGTGCTGTTTCATACAATCAACACACTCAGTTTGTTAAATGCACACCACTGAAACGTGGTAAAACCTGACTGGCTTGCAATACTGCCCCATTTTCTCCTAGTCTAAATGCTGATATGCAGAGGATTGCAGGAGTCTAGTACAAAGACAGAATGAGGTACTGCTCAAAAATACAGTAAAGTATGTTAAATGAATACATACATGGATTAAGTGGCTTATTATATCTGCATATATACAAGAATTAGCATCAAGAATTAGCACCAATAACTATTTGCCAAATAAGGCCATTAGTCATTATGCTTAAACCCCTGTAAAGCTGAGACACTGGCATTTTATATGTATGCCTTACCTACATGTTTATAATCTTAAAGTTGTCTAGTAATTAATTATTTTGTACAATTAAAAAGACCTTAAAGACCTTTGCTCCTCTTTTGCTTCTAATAACTGTTAGCCCACCTGCTGGGCTTTGCAGATTTTAAATTCATAGAGTAGTTTAACATTTTGTCAGCTCTGCAGTTGTGTCACAATTGTCTTAATTGAATAGGATTGAATATAAGTAAGAAATCTCCTTACTCAGGGTAAAAAATAGAGATATTTGCTTGTCTTTGTTGTGGTCTTTGCATGATTTTTTAACTTACATCTGTGCACCTGAGCAGTGAACAAATTGCAAAGAGAACATGCTGCAGAACTTTAGCCCTCATTCATACTGTAATCGACCCGCACATACAGCTCCGTGCTGTGTGCAGGGCCGTATCGAGCAGCTCCAGGGAAGGACAGGTGCTGCGTGTGATTAGTACGCAGCCCCGTCCTTCTCTATGGGAATATGCGGCTGCACGCCCCCGTTTACAGTGTGGATGAGGTTTGGGCCGGGCCGTTTACAGCGTGAATGTGGCCTAAGAGTGATAAAAAGTACAGCTGATGCTTGTACAATCCTTTTATTGTTCACATGTCATCCCCTATTTGGCTTGTTGCCTCAAGCAGTTACTTTATCAGTCAGAGTAAATCATCAATAATTATAGTTTAATCACTGCATAGGTATAAAAGATCCATATAACACAAACTAGCATCTTTCATTTTAAGTAGCATAACTATATATTAACACAATGCTTCTTCATTATGGGATATAGCAAAAATCACCTTACCTATATCCCAAGTAAGGGGGTTATTTTCTTCCATTTCCATCCTCCCAATGACATACCAAATGCAAGCCATCCAGTGGGCCAAAAGGGCAAACATGGACATTAATAAAGTAAGGACTATACTGCTATGTTGAGAATAACGATCCAACTTCTGAAGAAGACGTAAAAGTCGTAACAATCTGATGGTTTTCAAAAGATGAACAAGAGAAACCTATAGAGCAACCACAGTAATGTTGTTAATACATGTTAATTACACCTTCACTGTACACTATCCATTGTAATAGAACAAAGAAAATTATAGACTAAAAAAGAAGAGAGTGGTTGCTTCATTTGGCATGTCAGATGTAACATAAACAAAAAGAAATTGAAATAATAATTAAAAAAGAATCCAAAAGAAACAATGCAGGAGTCATATATTAAATGTAATCACTAGAAATTAGTACTGCTCATAATCTGTTTTCTGCTACTTACACATTTTATTGTATTTTGCCAGTGATGCAATTTTTTTTACATAATTTTAATTTACATTATATCATATATTATAGGTATTGCATGTTAGGTACTGTGTTTTATTTACATTGGTGCATACAGGGTATGTCAACATTTACTAGAGAAATAACATGATGGCTTGGAAGCAATACTATGTAATGATATGAATCTTCAGACAAGAAACACTGAATAATAATGGTGACAAAACAAGACATAGATGGAACCTTCTATAGTGTCGGTATACATGCTATTAAATGATAGCATACATACCAAGCAACACCTATTTATCTTTGTTTAGCTGTGTTTAGAACATTTTTTAAGTACAATCTGACTTTAGTATACTGAAGCTGTTTATATACCTGAATTATTTTGTTGTTTGCTTATTATTTAAAAGGTCAATCCATCTTAACAGTAAGCAACCAATTAGTATCAAATAAAGAAATAGGAAACCTAACAAGCACAATTAATTTCACTGGTGTAGGCTTTCCTTTTTGAAACCTGTCAATTAAAAAAAATATGGTATGAGTGAATGTCTCTTGAACAAAAATTGCAGCACATTATGGCCACTAGATGAAGCCAAGAAGCATAGGAATTTCCTATGCTCCTCGGCTCTCTCTAGTGGCCATAATGTGCTGCGACTCTTGTTCGCACTGACATGCAACAGGTGTATTATATATCTATTTGTATCTACAGTGTTAAAGTCTATTTTAGGATTGGCCAGAACGTAATTTTATACACAAATTATAGTTTTTTTTAATGCCGACAGTGAGAAAATTGATGCTTTAGATTTTGATGTTGAGAAATACTTTATATTTCACTGTAGAGATTTTCATAAATAAAACATGTCAAACTACACAGTGACCAAAAATGTCCTTTACCTACAACTTATACCTACCTGGCATTAAAATGTAATATTATCCATATATGAACTATAACACTTATGTAAAGCATATCTAAACCCAGAAACAAAAGTTTAATATATTGTATTACCATTTCTTAAATGTGGTGGCTATATGAGTTGTCATTTTAGGTGTTTTTTCCTTTATTTGTACCTGGTGGTCTGGCCAGTTATCCAGCCAGTTAAGTCTGTTATTTTTCAATTTCTTTTAAGAGACCAAGCTGTGCAGCAAAAGTGGCATATAAAGGTTGAGACAAACCATTTTATATTGACAGGAGTTCTTACAATGGCTATCTTTTATTTATTTATGTGAAACTTTTATCCCAAAAGGAAAAATAAAAACTCCAAAAAAGTATTAGCTGCATTTTAAGTAAAATATGTTAGTCAAGACCATCTAAATCTGCTAGTGCCACTAAACACTTCACTCTTCCCAATTTGACAGTGCTGTTGCTCCTACATAGAGTGGAGGCACATAAAGCAGGAAGTGTGCTACTGGCAGTATCACTAGGGGAAAATAAAGAAAAACAAACCGGAAAAACTACTGTAGACACCACATTTAGGGACTGGTAAGCTGCAATATATTACAAATTTGTGGGGGGTTTACATATGTTTTCACCCCTAAAATTAACTGGACAGCAAGCCAAACATTTACCCTTAACCTTTAACCTAACCATTAACAAGTAAAATGTTACGTCACTTAGCCTTAATTCTAAATTTTAACCCTTAAAATGTCCCCTTCATGGGTCCCACATACATATTGCTGCACCATAAGCTCCTAACCCTTGACCTTAACACTAACTTTTAACTTGAACCCTAATACTAAAGTATCCCCTACAGGAGCATACTTACCCATGTCAATATCTCAGTGAATCACTTTCTTAATTGCTGATTGATTTAAATGGTTTATATTTTTATTATTGCATATCATTGTGTTCACCTTATTGCACTAAAACAAGAAAGTGACACATGAACTGACCATGGAAACAACTGAAGCTGATAAAAATAAAAAAAATAAAAAAGAAAGAGAAAAATATTTGACTTGAAAAATGCTTAATGCCACCCCTGGTGTAAAATGCAGATCTTTATTAAGAACCGAATGGCCCTTAGTTTAAAGTGGAGAGATAAAGACTAACATTTGGCATTCATTCCTTGGTGCGTACCAGGTTGTCCTTTTGTGGGCATATGCCAACGTCATTGATAGAAGGCAGCATGGAAAGCGTTGTTAAAAAAAAAAAAAGAAAAGAAACTGTTTCAAAATGTATTGGATTTAAAATTTTATGCAAAAGGATTTACAGAACCAGTTTGCATTTTTGTGACTTAATTGGTAAAGTTTTGTACTTTTAGGGTGTTCTGGCAAAATTCAAACTAATGCTTTGAAAAAAAAGTTTTAAAAGGTACAAAAATAATATCCTAATTGAGTGTTTAACCTCTGACATAGGCTTATTATATTATTTCATTATTTCTTTCTATGCGACATGTTAAAGTTTTATTTTTAATAATGTTAATTATTGTGTAAAAAATAATTCATATTTAATGCAAATACACGTCTTAAATTATTTTCCACAAGTCTCATAAATATATTACATAGTTAGTCAGGTTGAAAAAAGACACAAGTCCATCGAGTTCAACCTATATTCTTAATAATATTTAATCAGCTTATGGAATTCAAATGAAAATAAATATCCAACACATATCCAATTAATGTTTGTACAACACAAAAACACATTCTTCAGTTTCCATTTTTGTAAACATATGTGTATTAATTTATAGTCCAATATAAATAAGACAGCGTGAGGACTGTTTTGGTGGCATTTTGATTTAATGATAAAGACAGCAGGAAAATATTCTTGTCTAAATAAGTTTTTCAATATGTGTTTTAGAAGCTACATTTTCAGAGACCTGTATGCTAGACACATTTGTCTACTCAAATATAGCACTTCAATTTGTCAGGTAAGTATGGCTGAATTAATTAAATTAATTAAGCTAAGGAGTTAACATGTGAAACTGTGGCATGGAAGATTGCTGGTTCATGAAAACGTCAGTTAGGCTCATTTCATCTCCATAATGTCCCAGCTTGATTCGAACATGTCTTCATTATTAAATTAATGGTGCTATTTCCCTAGTGTACTGTATTTCCTCTGTGTTAAAGTGTACCTAAAATCAAAACTTTTTTGGATAGACTGTTGATGGTTTAATTATTTATTTTTGCTATCTATGTCCCAACTGGGGAGACCATATTTGTCCATGTGACAATTGTAACTGGTGCTGAAAGGGATGGAAATCTTACATCTTGAGTTAAAAGGAATAGAGAGGACACTTGTACTGGATACAACCTTTTACTTCTGTAGACAAAAGAGACAGTTCCGAGACAGTTATGATCAGTGAGTCCTTAGTTGGAATCAATGGACGGTTACTGTTGTGGAAAATCTTCTACACCATATATGAATATAGCAGCAGCTATTCTCCCATTGGAGTGAGCAAAACAGGACTGCAGAGGCTTCAATAGTCTCATTTGTCACATTTGCTGCTCATCTCGGGAAAGCCGAGATGAGCAGCAACAGGCATTATCTCCATTGCAGTCCTCTTCTCGTTGCTTGGTTTTCTCCTGCGGCCCCCCAGGGGGAACCGAGGTCGTGCCTCCTGAAGCCTCTGCAGTCCTGTCTAAGGACTCACTGATCATAACTTGTCATCATCTCTGTATATGAGTATCTGAGGTTTATGTTTACCAAGTTTAGGCTGAACACCAATATACATATGTGTTTTTATGTTTCATATTTTTAATGTCTTTAATAAAATATTATATTTTTACACAATTTTAAGTGTCTGTAAAGGTCCTATAATTCCCTAAAAAATCCCTCCATGACTTCCAGCCCTTAGCCTTTTGGCTTCGGAACTGTCTCTTTTGTCTACATTTTGCTTTATGGGTGTGGCTGTAGGACCTTCCGCCCTTGAACATAATCTTATTACTAAATTAACCTTTCCCTTCTCGCTGTGTCTACAGGTCAGGAAAAAAGAAAATAAATCTCCCGAATAGGATGTATGTCTAAAAAACCTGACAACGTTTTTTTTAACAATTCCCTATTCCTTTCAAAATATTTTAAAAATGTTTTAGCTTTAGACACACTTTAAAAACTGTAAAATGTTTAAAAGAAAGGCAAGCTTTCAGTTTCAGATGCAGCGCTTTAAGTGCTTGATTGCCTTTCCCTCAATTTTTTATGCAGTAGGGTTTACAACTGTGAATTCACTATTATGTTTCAAGGACAAAAAAAAATAATGCTGATGAAAACACTATAACGAAAACATGCCTATACATCGCTGTCTTCTTGTTTCTATCAAGCATTTAACATTTTCATTTCATAATGTTTTCATAATGGGTTACTTGGATTTTGCAGAATTTGTGATAAAAAATGTCACTCCGTTGCAAACTCATGTTCTTATTATAGATTGTTATCTTTCTTTGAGCAGACCATTTTGAAGTCTGTTTGTAATGAGATGTTGACTCTTTGAAACATTCTACTCCAATAGATAAAAGTATACATAAAACTACTGAAAGTTATGATGCATATCTGAAAAAGATCTATTTTTCATCTAACTGAGATGATAGCGATGTCAAGTAATTTGTTTGTGTGACTGTGTCAAGAATATGGCAATGTTTATGTTGTAGTTATAATTAATATGTTTGTATATTTTACCTTATCTTTTTTCATTCTCTTGATTATATTGATGGTCTTGATAGATTTTTTTAATAAAAGTAACTACATAGCTGACAACTGATATGTCCTACATTTATAATACCCTACATATTATCATTAGGTCTGTACTTTGCAGCTTTTGTAGTTGTACAGACCTTTCAAGGATCAAAAGAAGTGTGTAAGGTGATCAAGTCATTATGAGGAGATGAAAGGGGTCAACAAAAGTGTACATATTTTTGAGTTTCACATGCTGCTTAATATCTGGATTTCCTATAGATATATATATATATATATA
>NW_017307581.1:0-30853 GCF_000935625.1 Nanorana parkeri | reverse complement strand
TATATATATATATTTAATTGTCAACTGTACAATATTAAAATACTCAAGAAAGCATAGTAAACATAATGTAAGTTACCTCAATTTCTTTAAAATGCATTTAACTAAATCTGCTTGCCCTTTTTCTCCAAATAGCCTTAATATAAACACAATCTAGTAACCTCTTCCCAGCACATTAAATATTTATTATATGATGTTGCATTAAAGGAGAGGCAAACAGATGAAAAACAAATTAAATACATATACGCGGCCTTGTTGCCTGTTTCAAAATGTGTATTTTTGTTCATTCAATCCTGAGATTTACACATCTCTGTCACACAGAACAGCCCTGTCTGGCAGGGCAGAAGACCTGATTTTTCCCTGCTGAGGTTATGTAATACTTGCAGGTCTTGTCCTTCCCCCAGCCTGTGACTGGACAGTGAAAGAAGAAGCAGACTCATAAGCTCATCTTTCTGTCATTCTGCTCTCTCCTCTCATTCACATGTTACTTGTTAGCACATGAGCACTGCCGTACAACTGATTGGCTTATTTGATTGGCTCATCAATTCACTGCTGCTATTCTCTATCCCCCTCTTTGCTCTGCTGTACAGGAAATCAAAAGAGGCTGATATCAAGTCAAGTCCAGGTACGTACACTGCTCGCAGTCAAAATAATGCATTCAATTATGTATTTATGAATACAGAGCTGCATTCGTTTATCACTTTTGTAACTACCTAAAATCCAGCTTTAACCTCCCTGGCGGTAATCCCGAGTTTGGCTCGGGGTTAATTTTCATTACCATAAGCAGCAACCCCGAGCCACACTCGGGATTACACTGTAGCGTCTTACCTTGTCCACGATCCTCACTATGTCCTCCAGCCGATGCCGGCATACGTCTTCCGGGTTCCGTCCCTTGCGAGCATCCGCGCCACAGGGGGGCGGAACCAGCGGGACATTTGAAAGTAAAAGAACAAAAAAAGAAAAAAAATAGAAACAAAAAAGGAAAAAAAATGAAATAATCAGACCGCCAGGGAGGTTAATTCACTGGCCATGCAGTAGACCTATGCTTGCAATTCTACATTCACCTGCTAAAAGTTGTTGTAATTATTGTCATAAAAAGATATGCCTGTTCTTAAGAAAATTACCACAAATATAACTGCATCCACACATTATCTATTAAGTAGAACATTCCTTCAAATGGGGGTCATAATTTATGCTAGTTATTGTCAGCTACTTTATCATTAAATTATATTTAATTTCAGGAAATGTTATGATTTCAACAAATCAGAAACTGGCTTTAAAAAAGTGAACTTGTATTCTACCCAGAACATTTAAACTAAGCTTTACCTCTGCAGAGTAGACACCAGGGAGGCCACATAGCACCTGAATTTAAATTGTCACCTATTTGATGCACTGCTGGTGCTCAATAAAAACTCCAGGATCCAGGGTATGTAGGAAGTCTGCAGGCCACACTCCTGACCTTCCACACAGCATAGCATTTCTTGCTTGAGGGACCTACTGTCAGGCCTGAACACTGTCAAATAGGTTGGGAGGTACACTTAAAGTGATACTAAACTCAGGAGTTAAATCTTAAAAATGCATTCAAGTTCCCTAACTATTAAGTAAAATGTAGTTTGTGTATCACTCAGCTGTAGATCCTCAAATCCTCTCTGAATTAGTGCTGACACTTCTTCCTTCTGGAGGGTGGCTACTTTTGTTACCCATGTTCCCTGTGTGTGTTGTAAAGTAGCCACCACTCCAAGGTCCCTCTCATGATGGACTACAATCTCATGTTTAGTTTACTAATTTGTATTCATTTGTATTGAGATTATAGTCAATCACAGGAGTGAACTTGGAGCTGTAGCCACACTCCAGAGGGAAGGACAGTGTCAGCACCAATTCACAGATGATTTGAGGATCTACAGCCGAGTGATACACATATAAGATACATGTTTCTTATTAGTTAAGGTACTTAAATGCATTTTTAAGATTTAACTCCAGAGTTTGGTGTCACTTCAAGTCAAATCAAATGGCAACTTTCTGAAAATCAGTATTTGCATATATATTTCTGTGAGATGGAGTTGAGCTGCAAAGCAGGGGGACAGTATTCATACAGGTTCTATGTGGCACCATATGGTGATTTTAATGCATGGGCAAGGGAGAATTGGATATGTTTAAGGAGGCACAGTTTTTACATTTATCAAATTAAGAAAGTTGCCAGAAAAGCCCCAAAGGGACAAAACTGTATGAAACTTATTTAAAGCACCTATGTGCAGCGAAAAGTCATGCAATAAACAGTTTAACGTTAGTAGTTAAAATACTGATTCAATTGCAAAAATCAGAAAATATATTGTTCAAAGTCTCTCCATCAACTGTAAATAGTATACATTTTATGGTGACTGTGAAGTATTGTTTCTGTCTCCAATTTTAATATTGTTAATATCTCACAGTAACAGATACACAAGCCTGTAATTTCTACACTTTTTCTGTAAGTCAAATTGCTCTTAAAAAATGTATTAAAATACATGCTGCTTGAAGTGTGAGCAATATTTCAGTCTAAAAACGTTAGTAAAGAGTATTATGTCACAATGTGTATTGTATCTCGAATTTGTGATTCAGAAGCTTAGAGAACTGAATTGAAAGTACAGCATAGACCCCAAGCAGCAAATTTTAAATCCTGCATGTATAAAATGTAGCTGATTCATAGGCCACCTAGGGTAACAGGATACAGACACAAAGGCATGGGATATGCATCTAAAGGTATGGTGAAAGGGAATAGAGATGTGAAGAATTGTATTTGGTGTATGTTAAATTATATCTGGGGAAAAAAAAAGATAAAAAGGTTTTTGTATTGGTGATCAGAATAATGTTGCCCCTTTTAAGTTAGAGAGATGAAAAATATATTAAACAAAATTTTGTATTAGTTATTTTAATTATAAAACATTACATACATTTTTGCATATAAATATTATGTGGATCTGCACTTTTTTGTGCTTTTTTTAAGTAAATAAATATGATGCAATGTACTTACCACAGTGACATTAAAAGCATAAAGGAGATCAAAGGGAAGAGCAGCAATTAAATCAATGACGAACCAAGTTGTTACATAGTGGATACAAATAGATCTCGCCTTAAATATAACTTGGCCAGACTTGCTGACATAAGTTGTTCGGAAATTTAAAATAATATCTGCTTGGCAAAGAAAGAAGAAATATAATATACAGTGCGATTATGTCAAGAATTACAAAAACAATGAATATAAGGCTTAAAATGTATTAAATAAATGTATTTTATCAAACTTGCATATACATTCATACATGGGTCCACACATTAAAGCAGTAGCATTACAATAAATGTCCCACAATGAGCATTTTGCAGCTCCTTGGTTTCTAAAAGGTACCAACATATCCTTTCAATGAGAGTATGTTTTTCATTAGGCGTGAGTTTAGGGATTTGTTTGTTTAGGGAAAAGAAAAGCTATCTTTCAAAACCTAATGGAGGATTTTCATTTCTTTTTAAAAGTGAAGCTATGTTTTTTTAAATGACTATGCTTTACAGTAAACTCCCCCTTATCCAGCATTTAAGCAACTGGCACTCTCAAGCAACAGGCACAAAATATCTGTCCTAATTTATTTAGTTGCTAATTAACTTATTTGTTTACATTCTGCTGCCGTCCAGCGGCCAGATTCTGCAGTCCACAGCAGAATGAAAACAATGGGGAGGAAAAGCCAGCCTGGTATTGTCCGTTTCAAATCGCAATAGCATGCTGGCTATTGCATCCGCCCACTGAGCAGAGGAGCGGACCAGAGTGAGAACTTTATCTCTCAGGTCCGCTCCTTTGCTTAGTGGCCGGGTGCAATAGCCAGCCTGCTATTGGCTATTGCAAATTGCTGTTGGCTATTGCAATTTGCAATAGCCAATAGCATTCTGGCTATATATCCCACCCACTTCCCGCTGTTTCTATTCACCTGCCGCCTGCAGAGTCTAGCCGGCAGATGAATGGGGCAGCAGGGTGTGAGGGGGTAGGCCACAGTGGGGGGTGTCTTGAGAGTTACTATTAACTCTAAATCAACCAGAAACTACAGTTATCTGGCATCTTCTGATATGTGGGTGCTGGATAACTGGGAGCTTACTGTATTTATTTATTTTTCTGTGGTAAAATCAACACTTGCAGCCAGCAAGTGGAGTTTTATGCAGGTTTTAGGCTAAATTTAGATGCAAATGTGTCATAGGAAGGTCACCCTAGTGTATTAAAACAGTCTGCTAGAAAGTATGAGGGTAGTGCTTGTCTTTCCTATTAGAAACATCTGATGCATATCAAACAAGATGTAATGGGCGCATGGATGGAGTACAAGTATTTGTAAAATAAACAATTTTCTACAAATAATTAAAACTTAAAAATAGAAAACACAATTTAACCCAAAATTGGAAAAAAAACATAATGTCATTACATCAATAATTACAAGTTTACTTCAGGACTATGTCTTTTGAAAGAGACACTATCACCTTGCCCATGCAGGGAAAAGTGACACTGTCTCCAAAGATTTGGAAGTGGAAAAAGAGTGCTGGACCTGTGTGATTATTCGGTTTTTATCATCCAATAGTGGTTAAGTGATGTGAATAGTTTAATCTGGCTACTGGATAGGCAGCTATCACTCACCTAAGGGTCTCTACAGTATCCCTAGCTTAATAGTGAACAAAGTAGATGTAGGAATTGAAATGCCATGCCAATTAAAATAGTCCAGATACAATTTTATTCTACTAGGGTCAGGGGACCGTTGAGTAGAATAGCAATGTGTTCAGGGATTCCCTCTTTACCTTAGCTCTGATAAGGGGGTGTTTTTGGACACCCAAAAATGCATTGGCTATTCTACTCGATTGTCCCCTGAACGTAGTGGAATAAAGTTGTATCTGGACTATTTTAATTGGTGTAGCACTTCAATTCCTACAACTACTGTCTCTGCAAAGGACATCCATGTCGCTCTTATGCTCACCTTACCTGGGACCCCTTTAGAGCACCTTTGTTTTATGTAGCCAGAGAGAATATTAGGCACTTATGGGAGAGCATGCACCTGTGGGGGTGCACATGTGAGGATGAATTTGTGGGAGTCAAGGGATTCCCTCTGCAGATACTCTGGGGTTGATTTACTAACCTTATAAACACGCCACAAACAAATATACACCTCTGTAGTGTGTTCCCTCCCAGCATGATCTATTGGTGGAATCTAGACACCTTTGTAGTGTGTACACACCCAGCAGGTGTGTTGTGCAAAGCCCTGCATGAATTGCAAGGTGATGTTGTGTAAATTAGCTCTACATTGTGTTGCTTGTGTTGATGAATGCAGGAATGTAAATGCATGAGCTAACCATTTTTGTCTAAACTGTGAAGCAGCATTATATATGCATCATGTGCATGATTTTTCCATATATGGCATTAGTGGAAATATGCTTTTAGAGACTTTTTGGTTGATAAATACGTTTTGCTATGTAAAAATCACACGCAACTAGTGCATGCGTGTGTTTAGGTTAGTAAATCACCCCCTCTGAGTCTGATTTAGGGAGTTGAGAATTTCCACACAAAGTGAAGATTCACTTCAATAATTAAAGATTCACTTCAATTATCAAATTATGTGAATATAAACGTCTTTATTAAAATCTATTTTATCTGCACATGACTCGATAATTGAAGGGAATACATTTTATTGTGACAAAGACAAGGTGACAAAGTCTCTTTAACCTATGAAAATGTCTTCTGTAAAATGTTTTAGACTGCATTAATGATATGTGAAAACATTATAGTAGATAAATATGTACTTAATTTATCTATTCAATATGGTAAATAAAATAACAAATTATCCAATATGCATATAGCTAATTTTTAGAAATAGAATTTGATCTGTTGACCATTGTATTTATTTATTTTCCTAAATCTGGTAATAAAATACAAAATGAAATCCTTCCACAGTGATACTAAATACTACATTTTCGTAACTCTAGTACTTCTTAATTATTTAAAAATCACTGTAGGAATAGAACTGTAATACTCTTCCATAACCACGAAGTCCAAAGAAATTCATATTTCAGACATACTGGGGTGGAATATATAGGCATGGGGACACTTTTAAAAAAAACCTTTAATTTTTGTATTGCAGAAAAAGCTTTCTACATTTTTATTTGTTTAAGTTTATGCCTTTATTGTTTTTAACTGTTTTCAGGTTGTCACTTCACATATTTTGATAAAGTCTAATTGTTATGCATAACAATAATAATAAGTTTTGAAATTATTCAAAAAATTGCAGCTGAGTAAATACGTATTTCATCGTTTCTATTGTAAGCTAAATTTTGAGCTGTCATTATTTAGTTCAGGTATCACACAGAAAGCAAATATGTAATTTATTTGTTTGCACATTGAAAAAAACAGCTGGTTATTTCTTTACAGTGTTGCTCATTTGTATAATGTAATAAAAAGCATGACAAAATATTTTACATAGCATAATGCAAGAAGGTATTCTTATACTGATGCAATTTATTGTACTTAAATGGATCAGCAACAAAGTGTAAAGTGGGTGATTTAATAAATGGCTTAAGGTGAAGCTGTGTGGAGCCTTAAAAGATGAAACATAAAATAATAAGTGCAGGTGGGGAGGCGGGGAATAAACTATTCCCCACAAAAAGGAAGGTTACTATGGAATGAAGTAAGAACAGTTATATATTGAACAGTTTTCTAAATGTTTCCTTACCCCTTTTGTCCCCCTCCCCATGCTAAGCTCATCTAACCTCCTCTCCCTATGCAGCATACATACCTAGTTCTTGCAGTCCAGCCATTTCCTCCCACAATGTTTACCTCCAGCCGGGTCTCTTTTTTCCACTGTCTGTACACGTGCATTATAACCCAGCAGTCTTCTTGAGGCAGGGAGATGGTCCAGCCAGCTGGAGGTAAATATTGTATTACTATGCAACTGGACCCAGGAAAGAACTAGGTAAGTACATAGTATGCAAGTATTCTTAACAAGCAGTATGTGAGCTTTAAAAAAAGCCTATATGTATTCCAGAATCCTGCTGCACACCTTACCAGGTATACCTGTCAGCGTGGGTGCTCGAAGTGACTGCAGATGGTGCCGCCAATAATGAAACTTGTTAAAGATGTCACCAGCACACCATATTAAAGTGAAGAACACATCTGTTTATTGACGCTTCATGTCAAAACAAATACCTATTAAACAGGCGCGTTCTTCATTTCAATATGGTGTGCTGGTGACATATTTAACAAACTTTAAAGACTTCACTAACCTCTGCAGTTACATCCACTGTAGAACAATTCATCTACAAACAATGAAATAATTCAGGTCAGCGGTTTTCTTTCTCCCTTTTTCTGGGAATATGATCTGTGCTTGCATTAGGGCCAGTGTTGACAAGCTTTGATGGGAAAATGAAGCACATCATTGACTTCCTTTTAAGACAAGTCTGAGATCATTCAGAATTCATTGCAGATACATTTAACCTGCAGTACACCTAGGCCCTTAGCTTAGATTAGAAGGTTGACAGGGAGGAGAGGAGGTGCAGAGAGAATTTGACAGTAAAACTGATAATCTTCACCTTTGACCACCTTCACTAAAATTTGAGTATGAATTACTCCAGAGTGATACCAGCTACAAAGGTCAACATCAAATTGTTTTAAAGTTTTTTTATGCTTATTAGAAATATATCAAAATTAAAATGACCACATCCAGCTGTACTTTAAGCTGGGAATAGACATAAGATGACTGGCATGATCTTATCAGTTAATTAGATTTTTGGAGGGGACATCTATGTAAACAGACATGTTCACTTGCATTATATTGAGGGAGAGAGAGTGTGTATGTGTGTGTATGTGTATGTGTATGCACTGAGCAGAAACAATAAAGGTCATACAGGTTTAATTATTATTACTGGGTTACATATTCTCTCAAAAATAATCAGCCTAGGGCATTTATTTTTATTTAAATGTTCCTATAGTCAGAAAAATCATCAACTGATATGACTAAAATAAAACAAACTTGGCACAGCTCATCTAATCCCAATACACCTTTTTGCTTTCCACTTTTGCAACCAAATATGAGAAACTCCCACTATATGTGGCCATTCACACAAAATATTTAACAATAATTAATTTTAAAATAGTGATTATAGTGGTTAGAATAGTTGGCCATGTACAGATATGGGAACAGACTAAGGGACAGTTCTTTAAAAAAGCATTAACATACTATACATAATATTCCTTGAGCTCAGACAGCCCTGTGCAACATTGACATGCCTTCTGTGCTGGGTGAGGCATCCCCCAGCCTGCCAAAGCTCCGCCCTTGTCCTGCCAAAGCTCCGTCCCCGTCCTGCCGAAGCCCCACCCCATCCCGCTGAAGCTCCGCCCCAGCTTGGTAATCAAGCTGTGTGGAGAGGAGACAGGTAGGTGCCTCCCTGTGCCTCACTTGCTCTTCACTGGGAAGTCACTGCCCAGGCATCGAGATCGATGACCTCAGTGGATGTTTTTTTCTTTTTTTTGATTGGACAGCTTGGACCAATGGGGCTTTGCAATTGGTCCAAGCCATCCACAGAGCTCACGCCCCTAGCACAGAGTAGAGGCTGTGACAGCTCTTGCCTCACCAAGTTAGGTTACACAAGCAGTGGGGAAGCCCACTGCTGTGTAACCTGACTACCTGTCAAAAGCTGAATACAGTGCTGAATTAACAGGCAGCGCTCCATCCATGACAGGTTACACAGCAGAGAGTCATTCCCCGTTGTGTAACCTGTAACAACCGATCTGAATGGAGAAAAAGCTGCCAGCTTCAGACTTGAAGTTGACACCTTTTTCTTCATAATACTAGGTGAGGCTCTGCCTCACCTGCCTCCTCTGACCGCACGTCCCTGCTGTACAACCAGTTTACAACTGATAATGGAGATCTGCCAGCACAGTACAGAAAGATCTGTCAGCACAATTCAAATGAAAACTCTCCCAGGAACTAAGCAGGATTTTTCAGTTTTGGAGTTCCAGAAAAAAAGTAACCTGCAACCTCCTTTTAAGTTATGGTCTGTGAATGGGAATATACACTTTAGAACGCATCATAAGTAACAATGGGAACAATGCAGAAATGAATAGTGCATATATACATATAAATATAATATTGGATAAGCATAATATTGGATACACAATGTTGAACACGCAAAGTTATATATATATGATACACAAAGCCCCCCAGGCCTGAACACTTCCTGCCTGCAAGGGTAGTAGCGCTTTAGACTTTCTTTTTCTGTTTTCCTGCTCTATATATATATGACACCCACTCTAGTGACCAGTGTGACAAACACTTTTATGTTCTTTCTCAACTTGAAAAATTTAAAAATTTGGCTGCCAAGTAAGAAAAATGCTGCTCCCGGTTGAGAGTTTAATCTGCAGTAAGCAAATGTAAGTCACTCTGGTGACTAGTGTGTGTCTCAAATAGGTTTCCACCACACTCCTTACTGGTATGTTCCTTTTAAAGGGGGTGCTGCAGTGATAGTGCATGGCGCCACTTCAAATCCAAATAGTAAAGTATATCCCCAGCACACCAAAGTAAAATCTTCAACGAGTGGTCATTTTATTGATGTACACAAATCATGCCTGATGAAGGGACCCTGACTGGCCCCGAAACATTGCTTTATGACGAGATGTGTGTACATCAATAAAATTGATTTTACTTTGGTGTGCTGGTGATATACTTTACTATTTAGTGTGAGTCTCAGACACTAAGAGGCTGATTTACTAAAGAAGTTGAGAGCATTTACTCAAACAACTGTGTTAATAATTATCATAAGATAAATACAATTATGTGAAAAACATCTACACATGACTGGATATTTAAAGTGGATAATTAATGTGAATGTTCACACAAGTTTTTAAGTGGTGATTCTTAACTCCTTTAGTAAACTTGGCTTTTTATCAGATTTAAAATCTCAATATGTGTCAGATTTGCTGCAGGGTAATTAGATAATGCAGACACAGCCTGTCAGTTGCCTTTTTAAGCAATTTGACAAATACATAAACACTTTGGTAACTTGTATAAGTCAATATTTACTTTTTTCTTCAGACTGAAAAATGTTTAAAAAATTGCCCCCTCTGCAACCAAGTAAAAAAACAGCATATAGGTATTTGATGTGAAGCTGTGCTGTGATAAATGTAGATTCAACCTGTTTTGTAATTGAGCTATATGTTAAACTGAGTGTGATTTATTATATTTTAATTTATTTTAGAACTGTTGCTGTACTACGTAGTATGTACCTTCGGTTCCATTAACAAAGGCAGATGGGTCCGTAGATTAAGACAAAAAAGGTTTTGCGACCTTGATGCTGTACCTCACCCAGAAAAGCAATATGTGTGTCCACGAAAAAGGAAATAGCTTAGATGTAACACTTATATTGCACTATATATCTAACTGGATTACTTTCTTGGAAAAAGGCTGTGCCATTTCATCTATTTTATTTATGGTTTTATTTGTGTGAAGGTTTACTATAAAGATATTTAAGCTGTAAATACCATCTTTATTTAACAGAACTTTTAAAATTATCTTACGCACATTATTCTAATAGTTGTATAATATTGTGTATGCATGTATTTTAAGCACAGTGTTATCCATCATTGCTTATAATCTTAAACACAATTGATTAAGAATTGAGGCATGACATTAGTTGGAGATGCAGTCCAGATAGCATTTCTACAGCTAGATATGAACCTAGAAACATGGCAATGTTGAGAGGCAAATTCTAAAGTGTTGCTATAGAGGTATATATTAAACATTGTTTAGTGGGGTGAGTCATTGCTACTTTACTGGATGATGGTTTCAGTTTGAATTAACTAGTGAATAATAAATAATAGTAAAATAATAATACTAGTGAATAATAAACCTCATCTCTTTATTAGGACACACACACACAAACACACACACACACAAGGGCAAACTAAATCCAAGAAACATGAAGAAGACATCTGCTTGTCCACATTTAAGCTGCCCCGCATAATGATTTACTGTTACCTTTCTTACATTCTCTAGATAGAGAAAAGGGAACAACTGCTAAATGACTACAGATAAGTTTGAGGCCAACTTGTTGGCCGTATTTGTGGGAGGAGCCCCACACATTTAAACCCCCCCATTTCCCCATCTCACCTGTCGGTACATTTGTGACAACCCTCCCGCCCTTACCCCTTCTGCTAACATTTTACTCTTGAGTATGCCCCTTTACTTGCATTCTGACCATAGCGACCATGGCACACCTCAGGTCAAGTTAGGCAGGTTCATCATCTCTATGTTCAGGTGCTTCCCAGTGGGGCTCTGACTACAAATTATATCATGTCGTAAAATCTCTTACTGCAATAATTACCACTTTGCAGTGGTCATTCTTTCTCTTTTGTTAACCTGTGTTTGGCCTGGTCATTATAAATGATGTTATGATTGTTTACTTCAGTTGTAAATGACAGTCCATTTACATCTATCAGTGGAAGTGGACAAACTCTGTTTGAGTCTTACTTACACTGACTTAATAACAAAAAAGTCTAAAAAGATTTTAATCACTTGATTTTATTCAGATTCTTTTTAAGGTTCACTTCATATTATCTATGTCTTATGCCACTTGGTATATACTGATACATACTAGCCGGTCTATTCACTAAGCTGCCGAGGGTAGCCGAGTGAACAACCGACCCCAAGTGAAGTGAGCCGAACACTGTTAGGCTATTCACTTCAGGCTGGTACGGCTGATTTCAGCCGTACATCGCCTTGCTTCACATGGCTTCAGGTCAGCCGAACATGCTCAGCGTGTTCGGCCGACCCGAAGTGCAGAAGGAGTTCGACTCATCCGATCCAACATCTAAACTAGCATTGTACCCGCCCTCTGCTGATGAACCTGATGGAGAACAGCAGCAGAGGGCGGGTACAATGCTAGTTTACTATTGGCTATTGCAAATTGAAATAGCCAATAGGAATGTAGCAATGCATTTCAATGGGAAAATGTTTTTGTTTTTTTTTCTTTTCTGACATCGCTCCGTGTCAGAATAATGAAAAAAAAGAAACAGCAGTGTTTCTCTCCTTGGCGGCCGGGAGCAGGAGACTCCCGGGGCACCAGGGAGAGTTTGCTGTTTGGAGATCAGTGTCCCTGGTTAGCAGGTAACCAGGGATGGTGATCTCTCTGCAAGTGGCCCAGCTGTCAGAAGCAGGCTGTCGGCTGGCCAATGGCCGGCCGCTCGGCCAGCTTCGGCTTTCAGCATGGCTCAGCCGAGCCGATGCATATGCGTTTGGCTCGACTGAGCCGCTCGGCCACGTTCGGGACCTGTACGGGCTATAGTGAATAGCCCTTACAGCACCCCTTCGGTTCTACTGAGCCGAAGGGGTCCTGGGGCCGAAGCTAGCCGAAGGATCGGCCAAGGTACGGCTAGATCCTTCGGCAGCTTCGTGAATAGACCTGTAGGACTTACATCTCTTGCTGTTCACTGCCACCTCCCAAGCAGTCCCTAAATGTATCTTGGCTGCATCATCAGGGATCAGCATCTCATACCAGGAATATGTCACCCCTGGAAAACATCATGGCACATCTGAGCCTGAGGGAGGAGCAGCATGGAGCAAGTACTAATCAGAGGTTCTTTTTTTCTTGCAAAATGAATATACTTTATGAATTTAATGTATATTAATATTTTAACAAGTTTTTCTGCTTTAGTAGTCAAGACAGTAAGCAGGGGCAGAAACAGAATTTCAGCAGACAGTAGCTGAACAAGGGTCTATTTATACTAGATATGAAGCATATGGGTGATGGGACCCCCTTTCACTGTCATGTAGACATGGACATAGCTCACTTCTATCTAGTCTTCTCTGCCAATCAATATATGATGAACAGGTGTATATACTTGGCCAGTAGTTGAATAGGGGCCCAAAAAATTATCTTGCTTGGGGCCTTTTGGTGATTCTGTCCAACACTGACAGAGGCCTATACTGTAATTATTTGTCATGAACTACATGGTTTTAATTTTTTATTTTGATTTCTGATGTAGTGATAAAATAATAAATGAGATGTATGCTTTAAGAAATAGTGTTCCTTTTATTTATTTACATGGCTTTGGCTAGCTAGCTGTATCCATTTTTTTTACATTTTCTGTAAGTCAATAAATGGATAGCTATTGTTGGACATAAATGTCTGAGAGTCCAAGATATATCAGGTACACTCAATTATTTACACATTCGCCAATCATTAGTACACCATGAGCCTACAATATCTAATCTAATTTGCTCTGTTAATTAAAAAGGAACTAGGTAATCCATGTGCATTGTACAAAATCTTGTGCATTGTACTGATAAACATAATGACACATAAGTAGAGTTTCACCTTCTCTTGTTTTGCAACAGCAAAACATATGCTAGTCATAAACTACACTGAAGCATAGTACTTTGATTCAAACTAAATACAAGAACTTAAAGTGATATTTAAGCTTCTTTTTTTGAATTTTTACATCCAGGAGGCCCAGCTTTTTATCAATATTCTGTTATTTTTTTTTTAAATGTTCTGTTCCTCATTTTGGGTCCCCCTAGCACCCCCTTCGCCCCCTGCACGGGTGCCTTCCTCAGCTAACTTACTTCTGTGAACGCACCCATGCGTGCACGTTCCTGGCCATGCCTGCAGTAGCTGTGTGCGTCCATGGACACACACAGCCCTATGGCAGGCCACACCCCTCCTCTCCTTCCTAAAGGGTGATTGATGGCAAAAGTAGCCTATGCCCTCCTCTGCCCTCAGTATCCTCCCCTTGCAATTAGGAAATTTGGGGAATGGAGGATCGCTTCAGGGACCGGCAGCGTTGACAGCTGTTACACAGGTACGTGTGTGGGGGGGGGAATGGGGAACACAAAAAAGTACTGGTTGTTTTTTATCTTAATGCAGAGAATGTATTAAGGTAAAAAATTACCAGCCTCTAATACTACGTTAAATACAGTAGTATCTAAACCTAAAAACAAAAATATAAAACATTGCATCTTGTCAGACCTTAGTTGTGGTGGGTGCCTTAGTTTTTATTTTTCAGGCTAAGAATATTTTCAGCAAGTTCAGAAAAACCCTGTTGAGCTTGCCAGAAATGCAGTGCCCTGGTCACTTCCTGTGAGCTGTAAGAAAGCTCACACATCCTGTTTTTTCTTGTGTAAACTACTAGCTCCATCAATCCACCATGTAATGGAGACAAACAAAGGTAATCATCTTTGAAATTCAGCTTGCGTGACAACCACGGCTCCCTCCATAGATACAATGGAGAAATGAGTGGGACTGGATATATGTATATACAGCGGCAGTATCTAAGGAATGGTAAGCTGCAATATATTACATGCTTTTGGGTTTAATTATGCTTTAACCCCTTAGTGACCAGTGACATCCATAGTACGTCACTGTCACTGGGCCTGTTTAGACAGACTCCCGGCGTCTTTAGCGTGTTTACAATTGTAAAGCCAACTGTCTATAAGAAAATAATAAGAAAAGAAAAAGAAGAAGAGAAAAAAAGTGGATGAGGGCGGGGATCAGTGGTCGGGGGAGGTTGGGGGAGGTCGGAGGATTATTTATTAATTTGTATCCCTCTCTCCCAATATCTGATATATATTGTTGCCACTTACTCTACCTTGAGTGTTCCAGTGCTCTTCCTCTTCCCTTCCCCTCCCTCCCATATATTCCTCCCCTTAAGCCCTAATTCCCCTTCTCCTTCATGTATATTAAATGTCTTATTCCCTTATTATTACATATGTTTATAAATTCCCAATTCTAACACCTATATGGTCGACAGTATGGAGGACGTATCTCCCTGGAGACAGTGAATTCCTCTCAGTCATGTACATTGCCATGTATTCTAAGCATTGGTAGTTGCCTGAAGTGTGTATGAGCGTGCTTCAAAAAAAAACCTTAAAGGTAAGAAATATGTTTTGCAAAATACATTTTAGGTATACTGTGTGAATAGGAACACATAACAATTTTATAGAGGGGGTTTCTTAAATTTGACTGCAAAGGTGGAAATACACTTTAAGTAAGCCATTATCTAATTTTTTTACATAATACTAAGCAATTGCGTGCAGTGCAACAAGAGATCAGATTTCAACAACTTAAAATGTCCTGGATTGCTTTTACGTGCTAAATGCAACTGCTTTTGATTTTGGAATACTAAGTTTAGAGTGTTGGATATAATTGTGGAAACGTTATAAAAAAATGTTGTATATCACAGTTACATAGTATTTGAGGTTGAATAAAGACACAGGTCCATAGATTTCTACCTTTGTGGGTGTGTGTGTGTGAGTGTTCCAAGAGAACCTGTACCCCTGTATGTTATGGTCTCTGAGGAAAGTATCTAATCGATTCTTGAATTATTCAATACCCTCTGCTGATACGACTGCTTGTAGAGGAGAGTGCCACAATTTTACCACTCTACCAGAAAAGAATCTCCTTTGTTGTTAAACCCTTTTTCCTCCAATGTCAAGTGGTGACCTCTTGGTTTTTTTTAGTGAGTTTACAGTAAAAATGTTTTTTACTAATATTACCATCACCATTAAACACTTTGTACATCAAAAACATGTCCCTTCTTAATCACCTCATTTCTAGAGTGAACAAGGTTAATGTTTAATGGTTAGTCTATTATGCAAAGAGGGGTAAAAGGGTGAGAGCGTGTCACCACTTCCATATCAATTTTAGCATAACAACATAAAACAACAAATAGGGTTTTTTAGGTGCCAAAAGACTTTTTACAAACTCATGTCTAGATAAAATATTTTTTTTATTATTAATCCACATTAAAACATTTTCTAAAATCAATAATACAGGTGTCCACCTTATTACATTCTAATCATATTACATTGTGATAATCTCTTGAACATAGGGTACTTTAAATACCGCAAATAATATAATCTTGCTATAAAGACTTGTCGTGTTTTGCAATATTGCTTCTTCAGGAGTCCTATAAATTTATAAGTTGGACAGTTACATATTATTCTACTTTTAAAAAAATACAGAGCATGCATGCATCGATTATTATCCAAACATATTTCAATTAACTCCTTCGTCTATTCATAATTAGTTGTTTTCATACGATGAGGTATGCATAAAGGGGGAGTACCACATCCTAATAATTTATAACACAGAAAAGAAAGAAGGTTCAGACTTTTCAGGTACTCCAAAGATCACACAAGTGTACTTTTTTTGTATATAAAATGTAACACATTTTTATTTATAAACATATCTAAAAATGCATAATTTTAAAAGGACAGAAAACATTGTCTAAAAAAGACCAAAGGATGTAGCCACATCCTCCCACAATTTTAACATTACAGTACAGTAATTTTACAGTACTTTTTACAGTTTGCTGCATATGAGCAGCAGTAGTCCAGTGGGAGGAAAACAAATGTCTATGTTTCACGGAGATTCGCTTCTTCAGGAATAGGCTACTGTCTTTAGTAATCTCTAAGATGGCAATATCCACCACTATCCATCATCCAACCAGGGGCACAGATGGGGAGGAACCCAAAAAAGAGGGAGCCGAAAACAAGGCAACTCCCAAATCAAAACAGGAGAATCAGGAGAGCGAAAAAACACTCAGAAAAAGCCAGGTATTCTATTGGGTAATAACATCTCAAACATTCTCCTTAGTATTCACTGGGCCACACCTGATGTTATCCATTTTAATCATCAGTGTATACTCTATAACCGATAACTTGGGCTTTCAGCACTGTCAAAGATATATCCAATTCTTTTTTCCTTTTTCTCACTCCTAGGTTCCAACCATCTGAGGTGGTGGACATTCAGCAGTGTCCAGCACCCACAGTAGGCGGGAATGGAGGTGCAGCAGGGGAAGGCAGAAAGAAAAGAAAAGGAGGTGGAGCAGGGGAACAAAGGACAGTGCACCTAGCACCCAAATGAGATCAAAGCAAAGCCCAGCAAGTTACCTAAATGGATGACATGTAGCTTAATCAATATGAACCACAACTGGTTACCAACAGTTTCACCCCCATAAAAATCTCCATATTTAGGTGCAATTCTTACCATCTAATTGGACTTAACCACATGTCATATGTGAATGAGTATTCAATGGTACGCGTATTCCAACCTTATTAGTGGCTTTGCTTTGATCTCACAGGAAGGCCCTCATTTTTAGCGCTCTGCACACTGTCCTTTGTTTCTCTGCTCTGCCTCCTTTTCTCTTCTTTCTGCCTTCCCCCCCTGCTCCTCCTTCCCCGTCTGTTGCGGGTGCCAGACGCTGCTAAATGTCCATGGACATCAGGTGAGTGAACCAAGGTGTTAATCGAGATATGTCTGGATAATGATTGATGCATGGATGCTCTGTATTTTTTGATAAAGTAGAATAATATGTAACTGTCCAATTTATGGATTCATAGGACTCCTGGAGAAGCAATATCGCATAACGCATTGAATCTTTACAGCAAGATTATATTATTTGCAGTATTTAAAGAACCCTATGTACATTAAATTATCACACTGTAAAATGATTAGAATGTAATAAGGTGGACATGTGTATTATTGATTTTAGAAAATGTTTTAATATGGATTAATAATAAAAAAATATTTCTTCTAGACATGAGTTTGTAAAAAGTCTTTTGGCACCTAAAAAGCCCCACTTGTTGTTTTATGATGTTATACTATAAGGTTAATGTCTGCAATCTTGTCTCATAGCTTTGGGCCTTAAGCACCTTTATCAGTTTCCTTGCACTTCTCTGGACTCTCTCCAGTTCAAGGAAATCTTTTTTTTCCACTGTGGATTGGTGATCAAAATTGAACTCGAGACGAGGCCAAAACAGTGTTTTGTAAAGTGGCAAAATATCACAGGCAAAACATCTGGTATCATTTTGTATATCACGGTATTTACAGCATACACAAAAAATAGAGTTAGAAAATAGATGACCAAATAGCAGAAAAACGTACCTATAATAAAAAGAATTTCCACGGAAATATCACTAACAGTTGTGCTTCTTGTTGATGACAGATCATCATTGTCCACAAAGGATACATTGTAAGGTACAGTAACAGCAACATAAAACGTTGCTAATAATATAAGCCAGTCCCAGGCTGCTTTGAAAGTACTAAAATGTAAAATGAGAAACTTTGTTTTTTTTGCATCTGAAACTTTATATTCAGGAATTGCTGGTTTATCTACAAAAACGTTCTGTAAAAAAACAACAAATTTTTTTTATTAAAGTATATATCCTATAATTATATAGCTTAACAAGGATCAGTCTCTTTTAAAATGTGTTGTATCTCAATAACATTTGTGCAAATTATGAAATATCCACATGTACATTATTGAACATAAATTACTATTCATGTAGTAAAAAGAAATATTATTTTCCAGCTGCAATTTTGGCCTGACTTTTTTGTGAAGGTTGGCACGGGAGTGTTTATTTTAAGGACACACTTCTGTTCTTATTCTTCCCTCTGTCCATACTTATACTACTAATCTGGCTCAGACTCTACTTCTATCCTGCCTAACATCACTTAATAATGACTATCACAAAATAAACCAATTCTTTTCCTCCTAAAGCTTTACGGCATATCTTAATATTCAGTATTCACTGGGTTTTTTTTTTTACCTAGTATGACATTTTGTAATAATTTCTGTGTGGTATTTTTGGTGATCAGAGCAAATTGTGCCCGAGAAGGTATGTGCTTCAAGGCTGAACATTAGCCATTGTTTTACTTTTGGGTGGAATGGGGAAAGTTAAAATGTATTTTATGTATATATAGCTCCTTGTAATGACTTTAAGGAAATTTTATCTTTTGTCTCTGTGATGGCTGAACAAAGGAAAAGTGGATTCGGTGTCAAAGGGATAGTGAAACACGCACAGCAATACAAATTCTACTGAATTACAATGTTTTGGTGGGTGTTGGTCTTTAAAAAATTGCATCAAACCCACAAATGAGTAAAATGCATTTTATATAAAAAAGGAAAAATCTTCTTTAAAGTACACTTTCACTGGTACACTTATACTGTAATTATTCACACAACACACAAAAAGCAAAATATAAACTTTGATCAATAGAATAGCGGTGGGTGATTGTACGCTGAAAATCAATCTGTTACAAGCCTTTATGGTGGTCATACATGTATGGGTGTATTTATAAACAATTCACTGAGCTAGGGATGCACAGATACTTTTCGAGTACCAGTGCAGATACTTGGCATTTTCATGAGAACTGCCAGGGTTGCAGCGGTTGAAGCTGGGGCCTGGCTCTGGCACTCCACCACTGTCCTGAAATCATTAGTCTGTATTGTTTTAGAAAAACTGTCACATGACAATAAACAAAAATGTATCAGTACTCGCACTTGTAAGTACTCAGCAAGTACCAGTACTCGTATCGCAAAACTGGTATCTGTGCATCCCTTTATTTATATTTATAAAAACAAAATCGTACATTAAAACAGAGATGTACAAATCCCGGGAGCTCTGTGTGCTCCTTACAAATGACAGCTGCCTCCTAACTTTTTAATTTTTCTCTAGTCTAGTCTTGGAGCTCAAAAGTATCGGTACATGTACTCGTACTTGTACCGAGTACTGTACTTGGTATCTGTGCAACCCTACACTGAGCCATTAATCCTACAAAATTGCATGCATATTTGTTCTGCGTGAAGAAAGACAAAAACGAATGTTATTAGCATAATTTATTTCCAGGTTGAATGTAATATCAGGAAAATAACACACCATGACCACTTATTTTCTATGCTCCTCAGCTCCATCTAGTGGAAATAATGGAGGATTTTCCTGATATTACATTCCAAACCTAAAAATGAAAATATACTAGTAACATTCATTTTTGCCTCAATTCACACACAACAAATGTAAATGCAATTTCACATTCATATAAATACACCTCAGGGATTTGTAATTGATCTAGGTACAATCATCTATTAAAGTATAAAAAATGGCACTCACATGATATTGTTCTGCACTTTACAATTGAAAAAAAATTAAGTATGGGTCATTATCTAAGCGATCTATTAAAACGTTTATTTCATTCTTCTGTATTACAATTGTTTTTTTGATACACATGTAGATATTTATTTAATCAAAAGCGATTGACAAAATCCCTGTATATGGCCAAATTGGCAGAGTCTAAATTGATCAGGAGCTCACTAAATTGAGTAAATGAAGGGCAATTGGTTTGTGATTCAACGTCAATGCCATCAGTTTAATCACATTGAATGATGAATTGAATGATCATATCAGTATAGGTGTGGCCACCTTTAAAGTGGCAGGAGCTTCATGGTATTTCTTCATTTACGTTGACTTTTTTCCACTCAGCAATTATTTATCATGATTGGAAATCAATGGCAGGCAACAACCCAAATAAAACATTCAGTATTATATTAAACATCTTCCATGTATTTAGTGATATTCAATATAAATATGTTCATATCAATAATTAGGCATTGTTGATTGTTCTATTATTAATTGTATTTGGCGTTCAATCCTTACATATGGGGTTCTTTATTTTTAAAAAGCTAACACAAGCACTTTACAACAAAATGCAAATGCATAAAGATATAAAACTGTGGCAGAATAAAAAAGTAAGAATATGATTAGCACTCAGCAAATAGATATAGTAATATGTTATGACCAACTAAAGACATTTAGGTAAATGTCAATGCAATATAAGGTTTTTGCTAGTGTAGCAAATATAAAGATTGTGTAGTTTGTGTTGGTTTGTTTATAAATGTTTCATATGTATTATATATAGTCTGAGATTGACACCATCATTAGCCAAATACCAAATAAATTGATGCCTCATATACATATGTCACTCTTACTTTATTGAGCTTTAATTTGCCCTTTTCTCTCCTTTGTAGGTGACCGGAGATATGATAAAGAACAGCCCGACTCCGTCTCCTTGCTGCCTCAAAATGGGACCCTGATTTTCCTTTTCTGTATTTTTCTGTGGAACAAAAGTAACAAGCAATTAAATATCACTGCATGCAATTTTAACCTTTCGGGGATGTACTTCTATTTAACTTTCTAGAATGTAATAAAAGGTAAAGATAGACTTCAGTACTTATCCTCCAATAGAAGATTCATGCTGGAATATCAAGAGAGCTGACAAGGACTCTGACAATTTAAAATATTCACTTTGCAAGGGAATTTTCACTTAGGGGCCTATTCACAAAGCTGCCAAAGGATCTAGCCATAGCTTCGGCTGATCCTTCGGCTAGCTTCGGCCCCAGGACCCCTTCGGTTCAGTAGAACTGAAGGGCTACTGTACGGGCTATTCACTATAGCCCATACAGCTCCCGCAGTTGGCCGAGTGGCTCAGTCGAGCCGAACGTCAGTCAGTAAAAAAAAACAGCATAGGAATGCATAGCTACATTCCTATTGGCTATTTCACTTTGCAATAGCCAATAGCAAACTAGCTACTGCACCCGCCCACTGCTGCTGTCAATCAGCAGAGAGGACCTGAAGTTCTCCATCAGGTCCTCTTCTAGTGATTGACAGCAGCAGAGGACGGGTGCAATAGCCAGCTTGCTATCAAAATAGCCAATAGGAATCTATCTATGCATTCCTATGCTGATTTATTTTATTTTTTTATTCTGATGGCAGCAGCTGTCAGAATACTGAAAAAAACTTGCAGATAGCAAAGAAGCAATTGCTTCCTCTGCTATCTGCCATCATTTCTGTTGGGAGCTCTCTCCCGCCCGCATTACAATGAGAGCTTAGCAGAGCCGGAGGTGATATGAATGCCGACTCTGCTGAGCTCTCATGGTACTGACAGTTCAGCGTCCCCCTGGTTACTTGGTAACCAGGTAACCAGGGGACGCTGATCTGTCAGTACCATGAGAACTCAGCAGAGTCGGCTTTCATATCACCTCCGGCTCTGCTGATCATTTTATTTTTCTACTTTTTAAAAATGTTTTTCTATTCTGCATGGTACCACAGAGGTATCGAGCAGAATAGCCGCGGCATTCGGCTACTCACTCACTGCTGTTCGGCATCTATGAAAATAGACCGAACAGCAGCGAGTAGCCTGCCGGAGGTTCAGCTCAAATGTTGGATCGGCTAAGTTGAACTCCTTTTGCACTTTAGGTCAGCCGAACATGCTCAGCATGTTTGGCCGACCCGAAACCAGCCGCAGCAAGCCGATGTACGGCTGATTTCAGGCGGTGTACTGCTGAAATCAGCCGTACATGCCTGAAGTGAATAGCCGAACAGCGTTCGGCTCACTTCACATCGGGTCGGTTATTGAAACGGCTGCCCTCGGCAGCTTTGTGATTAACCCCCTTAGCTTGAATGATTTTTGCTTGCACATGATTTGAGGATGGAAGTCAGCAGAACATCACCTCATTCACTAAGCTATGGGAAAATTCCCTGGCAAAGTAAAAAAAATCACCTTAACTAAGTGAACAGCCTTTAATAATACAAATAGCCTTTAGTAAATCCACCCTGTATATCTAGAGGAGCAATAAACCTAAGATATTGGCGATGTTATTTAAAATTTAAGTTCCCAATATATAGATACATTTGTGTAAATAAAAGTTGCATATCTTTACAAAAGTTGATAAACATTAAAAAAATTGACACATATGGTTTTGGTTGCAGTTTAACAGTTGAGTCATCAGATGTTTTTGGGTAAAGGATGCTTAGTTGAGGTATATAGCAATATATAGTATATATATATATACTATCAGGATTGCTGCGGTTGCAGCTGTGACAAGGCTCTGGCGCTCCACCACTATCCTGAAATCATTAGTCTGTATTGTTTTAGAAAAACTGTCACATGACAATACACAAAAATGTATCAGTACTTGTACTTGCAAAAATGGTATCGGTGCATCCCTTATATATATTTATAAAAAAAATAAAAACAGGAATGCATAAATCCCAGGAGCTCCATATGCTCCTTAAAATAAGAACAGATATAGATACTTTTCTAGCTCCAAGACAAAACTAGAGAAAAATTAAAAAGTTAGGAGGCAGCTGTCCTTTTTAAGGAGCATATGGAGCTCCTGGGATTTGTGCATTCCTGTTTTAATTTTTTTTATAAATAACGGAAAATTGTTATCACATACTTACCGTAATTTTCCTTTCCTGGCTCACCTCATGTCGGCACACTAATGGGGTTAACTCCGACCAGGGGACCCCTATAGGACCACCCCTAACTAGAGTATAAATTCCCCCCTTACCACCATACACGTGTTCCATAGCACGTCGAGCGAAGGCATGGGAGGGTAGCTATGCCGACATGAGGTGAGCCAGGAAAGGAAAATTACGGTAAGTATGTGATAACAATTTTCCGTTTTCCTGTCTCACCTCATGTCGGCACACCAATGGGACATAGCTAGCAACAAATAAATATGGGAGGGTTTCATGCCAAAAATATATATTTATTCAGCTCCTAGAAGCTGCTGAGAGCACAGGTGCCCCAAAGGCTGAATCTCCAGAACTAGATACATCAACACGGTAATGCTTAATGAAGGTGTTCGCGGACAACCAACTTGCCGCCTTGCAGACCACCTCTACTGGTACTTTTGCGTAAGCTGCCCAAGATGTAGCCACCGACCTCGTTGAGGGAGCCCTGACCTCCTGTGGAGGGGGAAGACCCGCTGACTTGTAAGCGAGTTGAATGGCTTTAACCACCCATGTGGATAGAATCTTTGTGGAAGCAGCTGCTCCCTTCCTTGGACCTCCGGGCATCACAAATAATCTTTCGGTGGAACGAAACCCTTCAGTCCTCAGCAAATAGGTGGAAAGTATGCTCACCACATCCACTCTCCCTAGATATTCTTCTGCAGAAGAGAGCAGTTCCCCTTGCAGGGCCGGGAGGACCAATTCCCAATTGTAATGAAATACAGAAGAAACTTTCGGTAGAAAAGATGGCACCGGCCGTAACACTATCCGGTCTGGAAATATCTGACAGTAAGGCCCCTTGCAGGAAAATGCTTGCAGCTCCAACACCCTCCTGGCGGATACCACTGCTATGAGGAAGACTGACAGGAGGGTAAGGTGATACAGAGAACATGAAGATGGAGGAAAGAATGGATCCATTGACAATTCCTTCAGAACTAAGGGCAGATCCCACTTCGGAAATATTGGTTTCACAGGAGGCCTCAACTTCATGGCTGCTTGTAAAAACTGTCGAACGACAGCATGATTTGCCCAACGAAACTTCGTCAAAGCCGACAAGGCTGAGACCTGGACTCGGATCGTATTGTAGCTCAGACCATCATCCAGGGCTGATTGCAAAAACTCCAGGATGTGCCCCACCGTCGGGTTACTAGACGGCCAGCCTTTCTGTGCCGCCATCGTGAGAAACTTTTTCCAGACTCTATGATACGTCGTCTTATTCGATGGCTTCGTGGCCTGCAACAGGGTTTCTACTACCGATGCCGAGAGCTGCAGGCTCTGTAACCTCTTCCTCTCAATTTGCAGACCATCAAATGGAGGCGTGCCACATTTGGGTGGCGATTGTCGCCCTGAAGGAGAAGATCCCTCCAAAGGGGCAAGGGTCTTGGGGTCCCGACCAGCAACTCCATGAAAAGAGGAAACCACGGCCTCTTCGGCCAGCACGGCAAGACGACAATGGCCAGAATCCCCTCCCTGTCGATCTTCTGTAGAACCCGCAGAATCAATGGAGTGGGAGGAAAAATGTAGACACTGTCGAACTGCCATGGAAGGGACAGGGCATCCTGACCCAGAGCCTCCTGGCAGAAGTAACGGGAGTAAAACCTCGGGAGCTGAGAGTTGTCCCTGGATGCCATGAGGTCTATGCACGGAATCCCCCACTCCCGGAAGATTGGCCACAGATACTTTGGATTTATGGACCATTCGTGGGGATCCACAAACTGCCGGCTCAGTCTGTCCGCCTGCTGATTCTCCGTGCCTGGCAGATAAGAAGCTGTCAGATCCAGAAGGTGCCATTCCGCCCATGGAAAGAGGACCGAAGCGATCTTCAGCAAAGAGGAGCTTTTTGTGCCCCCCTGCCGTACCATATAAGACACCGCCGTCTTGTTGTCCATCCGCAACTGGACCCGTCGACCTTGGACAAGCTGGAGAAAGGCCTTGAGAGCCTCGAATGCTGCTTGTAATTCGAACGCATTCGAGTGTCCTGGTCTCTGAGATGCCCACCTTGACTGAACCTGGTGCCCCAGGCAATGGGCTCCCCATCCTGTGAGGCTGGCATCTGATGTCAGCGTGATCCAATCCACCGGTTGAAGAATCTTGCCTTTCAACAAATGCTGAGGATCGCACCACCATTGCAGACTGCTCCTGACTACCTTCGGGAGGAAGATCAACTGGGCTAAAAACTGTTTGTCCCATTGCAGTAGAAAAGAGTATTGGATATGGCACATATGCCAATGTGCCCAAGGGACAGCTGGAATTGACTCCTATGAACGAGAGACACCGATGTGCCGTGCATGTAGCCGATGCCATGTGTAGCTTGGGCAGCCAGATGATGCGAGATACCTTCCCTTTTGGCAGGAAGATCCTTGTTGCCTCTGAGTCGAAAATCATCCCTAGGTACTGTATGGCCTGTGCCGGCCGCAGCTGGCTTTTCTGCCAGTTCACCAACCATCCATAGCGCTGAAATGTTATCAACACCAGCCGTCGGTGCCGCAGAATCTGCTGCCGCGACTGAGCCAACAGAAGGACATCGTCCAGATAATGGAATATCCTTACACCCCGTAATCTTAAAAGGGCAATCACCGACACAAACACTTTGGAAAACGTCCTGGGAGCTGAGGAGAGGTCGAATGGAAGGCAACGAAACTGATAATGCCTGTGACCCACAGTGAACCTCAGAAACCTCTGGTGGGAGGTTGCCAGCGGAACATGGAAGTAGGCATCCTTCAAGTCCCCCGTGAGCATCCAATCGCCTGGTCTCACCAGTCCTTTGATGGTCTCTATTGACTCCATGCGAAACCTTTCCACCCCGACGAACCGATTCAGTCTTTGTCGTGAGACTTTGCGCACAAGAAAGAGAGGGGAATATACGCCCTGACCCCTTTGCTGCTCTGGTACGGGCAGAATGGCCTGCGAGTGCAGCAACTCGTCAATATATTCGTGTAGACAAGCTCTTTTCTCTTGAGACACTGGGATATGAGTTCGCACAAAGCGATCTGATGGCATCGAGACAAACTCTATTCTGTAGCCGCTTCTCACAACCTCTAATACCCATGTAACCTGAATAGTGTCCGCGCCCATATCTGCCCAAAGGAAGCCAGCCGAGCTCCCACCACAGGCAACAGGGCGGGCCTTATTTCAGAATAACTTTTCAGTTTTCTTGGGTGCTTGAGCAGGCCCTGCCTTGGCACCTCTAGAGTAGGTCCCCCGACCTCCTCGCCACGCGTTACGAAAAAACTCTCTTCCGGGTCGATAAGATCTGGCCTCCCGATATGGCTCCGTGAAACGTCGGTACAGCCGAAAGGGCTGCCGGCGTCTCTTTCTATCTTGCGGGAGCAACCCAGACTTACCCCCCGTCACTCTCTTAATAGCCTCCTCCAGAGAAGCCCCGAAGATTACCTTCCCAGCGAAGGGAATAGCGCAAAGCCCTTGCTTTGATGCGCCATCCGCTGACCAGTGCTTCAACCATAGAGCCCTGCGGCCTGTCACTGAGAATGACATCAGACGGGCTGACAAATGGACTAAGTCCACCGAAGCTTCTGCTACAAAGTCTGAGGTCATCTTTAAGTCACCCAAGGACTCCACAATCTTCTCTCTTGGCACCCCTGACAGTAATGCCTCCTCGATGCCAGAAATCCACACCCTCATAGCTTTGCTGACTGAGGATAATGCAACCGCGGGTCTGCATGAAGCTCCGGCCGTGGCGTATATTTTCTTCAAATCCACCTCCAGACGCCTGTCCATGGTATCCTTAAAAGAGACAGAGTCATCTAATGGCAGAAGCACATGTCTAGCCAGCCTTTGCAAGGCCGCATCAACCTTGGGAGAATTATCCCATAATTCGGAATCAGATGGCCGACACGGATACAATTTTCAAATACGATTTGGTAATTTCCCCTTCCTATCCGGCCTTGTCCATTCCTCTTCAATAATCTCCTTGATCTCAAAGAAGACTGGACTGGATCCACCTCCCAGTCAAGCGCAAGCTTGATAGCGGATATAAAGGGAGAAACCTGAGCAAAATCAAAAGAAAATGCCTCATCATGGACTTTATCCCTGTCCTCCTCTGAGTCCTCCAATTCCGACTCTTGTGAGGTTGCCACCTCCACGGGTCTTTCTCTCTCTCTGTGTCGTTTTGCCGAGGTACTAAGTCCTGAGTACTCCCTGATACCCTCTGCTACTGCTTCCCGGATATAAGCTTTGATATCCTGTGAGTCAGAAGCTGCGTCCTTTGCCAACTCTTTTATGCAAGTGGCGCACAACAGCTTTCGTGGCAGCGCCTGGTCACCACATGCCCGACAGGCCTCAGTGGATGTGCTGACCGGTGGGGTGATAGACCGTTGCCTGGCTCTAAGCTGGGGAGACCTAGGCTCAGGAGAATCTGATATCCTGCGGGAGCGTGACTTCACTTTGTGTTTCCTGTATTTAGGGCTCTTCCCCCTGAAACGACACACCCCATCACTTGCAGAGCACTCTTTTGATATCACCAAAAAAAAATAAAAAAATAAAAATTATATATCTCATACCTCTCTGACGAACTTCGTGCCTGTTGAACTGGGCTACCTGGGCTCATGGTGGCTCACTAGAGAAAAGCATACATGCAGATAGATAAACACCTGTTTATATATGACAGAAAAGATTGCAGCAGCGATCACTACCGGATTTACCTGGCAATAGACAGCGTAGAGAGAATCCTTCACTTCAATAATCTCCTACCGAGTTGAATGGCTTTAACCGAAGAGTACAGGCAATTCTCTGGAAGACAGCCAGCTTATATAAAGCACTGCTGCCCTAGGCTGTCAGCGTTGAGAGCAGCCAGCTGAGCCTCGGCGTGCGCTCCACACTGGTCCGCCGTCCGGCCCGCCCCCTGCAACCCCGCGACCCAATCCGAGAGCAGCAGGAAGGGGCGGGACACACAACCCTGCTGGAACGCAGATGAACTGCAACCACGGCTTCTGCTACGGTACATAGCCAGGCAGGAAGGCGTGCGCTCCACCCTGGAACGCATATGTCGATCGGAGGAGAGAGACAGTGTCTAGCCTGCGAACGCCACCATGAGCCGTACTTACCCAGCCCTGCTGCCTGTAACCCTTTAGATTACCTCTGGCTCCAAGCCCGGCACACGGCATGCCCCATCCTGTGGTTTTACCACATCCAGAGACATCTATCACCCGGGATTGTAGAAAAGGAAAACAAAAATAAAAATAAAAATAAATAAATAAAATAAATATGTTAGTAAGGTGCCCTGAGCGAGCACAAAAAAAGAACACGTGTATGGTGGTAAGGGGGGAATTTATACTCTAGTTAGGGGTGGTCCTATAGGGGACCGGGGGCGGAATTAACCCCATTGGTGTGCCGACATGAGGTGAGACAGTAAATGTATTTATAAAAAAAAGATGTCAGAAGAAAAAAAAACAGAGCAGGGAAAGGTTTACTCTGCTCGATCGAGCACAGTAAACCTTTCTGGGAGAAAGTGTTTCTCTCTTAGGCGGCCGGGAGCCGATATCTAATAGCAGGAGACTCTCGGAGCGCACGGGAGAGTTGGGCTGCCTGGAGATCAGTGTCCCTAGTTACCTGGTAACCACTGATGCTGATCTGTCTGTGCAAGTGGCCGTCATCTCGCTGGCTCCGCCCAGCAGTCAGTAGCAGTCGGCCAGCTTCGGATTTCACCTTGGCTCAGTCGAGCCGAAGCATACGCCTTTGGCTCGACTGAGCAGCTCAGCCGACTTCGGTAGCTGTACGGGCTATAGTGAATAGCCCCTACAGCAGCCCTTCAGGTTCTACTTAACCGAAGGGGTCCTGGGGGCGAAGCTAGCCGAAGGATCAGCCAAAGCTATGGCTAGATCCTTCAGCAGCTTAGTGAATAGACCCCTAAATCTTTTTCTCTATATAAGTGTCTTTCTCAATTAGAGTTGAGTCAAGTTTATTGAAATTCACAAGAAGTATAAACAGCATGTGTATAAAAACTTAAGGCGATGGTCCATTAACAAGTGTAGACATGCACAAAGATTAAAGTATTATCGAACAAACAGTGCGCTCTTGAAAAGGTCTGAGTAAGGTACAAAAAAATAAACACAACAGGACTGTATCCCGTATCTCCGTTATGGGGCAACGCGTCTATTCCGTGAGATACAGAAGGCAGTTTAGTAATGACCTAACAGAGAAAAACATGGACACTGCATGCACGAAGTTCAATAACTGATCTAAATGTGTGTGTATACAAAGGTATATGAGAGAGATAGGGGAGAGATCCGAAGAATCAGGAAAAAGAGAGGAAGAAACGAAAGGACTAGTCAAGTAGAGAAGGTAAAGAGAAAGGGAGAAGGGTAGAAGGGTACCCTGGCAGGGTACTGGCAAGGCATTGAGATTAATCTGGGTGTCATAGCAACTTGGTAGCCAAGCAGATCATGTAATAAGTCGTGGGAGACCAGGCAAATTACAAGAACGCATGGAGCTCAGTAGAGGTCGGAAAATGAAGCCACAACCCCCACTGGGTCGTGAATTTGGAAAGATTATATATCGGAGGCAAGCAGTTCTTCGATCCGCATAATGTCATTGACATAACTGACCCAGAGGGATAGTGGGGGAGTGACACCCTTTTTCCAAAAAATCAGAATTACTTGGCGGGCTGCAGCCAGAAAATGTTTAAGCAAAATAAATGTCTGTGCTTTCCTGGAACCTGGTAGGAGTGACAAAAGGGCAAATTCAGGTGAAGGGTGTAAGGCATCTCCATAAATGTGATTATATACGTCAAATATTTTCTGCCAATAGGAGGCTATCATAGGACAATCCCACCATGTATGTAAATAAGTGCCACTTACCGCCTTGCATCTCCAACATATATCTGAGGAATTAGGAAAGATCCGGCGAACAGAGACTGGATCTTTATACCATCTAGTCATAATTTTATATTTTTTTTCCTGGGCATAGGAGGAGACAGAAGCTTTATGGGTGAAATTATAAATGGTATTCCAGTCCGCATCCGTCAACTCTCTTGCAAGATCAGTACGCCAATTTGTTTGGAAAGCAAGTGTTTGTAACTGTAAGTCCTCCCTCAACATCCCATAGATCACAGATAATGCATGGCGTCTCGGTTCCGAAGAAGCAATCATGTGTTCAAATTGGGTCAAGGGTCTGTGGATTTGCCTAGAGTCCGATAAGTCTTTACAGAAGCTGGATAGTTGCAAATCCAAGAGCCAATGAGCTGTGTCTTTCTCAATTAAAGCACTGATTTTACACTGAGAACAACTTGTGGGAAACTGCTATCCTCATTCCTTTGTGGCAATTGTTCTTTCTCCTAATGAGCTCAGAAGGAACATTGTACTTTGATAAAAATATATAGATATATTTATAGTTGTAGTACCAGATTAGCTGAATATATAATAGAACAGAAAAGATTGTGAGTCAGCAGCTTTGGATATATGAAAGGATATAGAAAGAATTCAAAACTCAAAGCTCCTTGCTCTGACTTCCGTTTCAAATCTTGTTAGAAGAAAGCATTACTGTCCAACCTCTTGTGTCAAATTATGAAACAAAACTATACAATTACATATGATACTGGATAAATGAAACTTACAATGAAGCAAGCTCTTCACTCTTTTGTGAATAATCCTGTAGATCTTCATTCTAGCAGTGACTACAAGCCTACAGGTAAAGGTAGTATACTTGGACAAATTACACATATAATTGACATGGTGCATGCATTCTATTAGGAAAAAGTTAAGGATTCAAGTCCTGGATAACAGCGC